>NW_023270758.1:2027604-2073976 GCF_011800145.1 Mirounga leonina | reverse complement strand
CCCCCCCCCCCCCCCCCCCCCCCCCGCCCATGAACATCACTAACTTTGGAAATTAAAGACAAATTAGGGAGCCATACCTCTCCATGGTATGTGTTTGCTAGAAACTTTGTATTGAGCTAGGTGAGTGTCTTGGTATTTGGGTGGGATACTTATTGTGTGGGACTGACCCACTTATAACAGGAGATCTAGCTTTTCTGGCCTCCCTCACTAACTGATAGCATTCCCAAGCCATTGGGACTACCCCAGACTCCCCCACCTACTACCCCAGACTCCCCCACCTAGTCCTACTGCCCCCTAGAAGGCAGAGTTGGTCCTGGTTGAGAAACACTGGGCTTGAGTTTTGATTTGACAGTTTTAATCTTTTTGTGGGAGCCTCTGTGGCTCAGGATCTTTGAAAATAGGACAGTGTTTCTCTCTCTGGTGCCTTTTAAATGTAGATAAGTCAGATGATCTCCTGAGCTCTGACCTCAGATGACCTCTAGCTCTAGAGTTTTAGGATTATCGCGTCAAGGTTCCTTACATCCCAAGAAGTTGGCTAGGGAAGCATGTTATTTTATAACTAGGAAAGTTTAAGCCAAATTACTGTTTTTGCAACTTGCTTTTGATCCTGTGGCAAGTCAGCACCAACTTTGGGAACATGCATCCCCCGGGCCATGCGGCCTGTACCCTCTTCCTGCTCTGACTCTGGCTTCTTTGGGAAACTTTGTAAAGCTCTTCCAGTAAGTTCAGTCCCTTTTCGCAGATTTGCTTTCTGCAGCCTATTGTTCCACTAGAAGATTAAAAAAAAAACAACTGTCTTGGAGGAAATCGCTTCTCTCTGTAAGGGATAGCATGGTGTTTAGCAGTCTCTGATGTCCATGCCCCCTAGTTTTCAGCATTTCTGTGGGGCAGAAGATTTACTGCAAACGCACTATTAGATATGGTTAAACTCTCCTAAGGCGTTAATGGGTAAAGGGGAGAGAGGGAGTTTGTTATATGAACTCTGCAGTTTTAATCTTCCCTAAAACTGGTCCTACCAGGAGCACCAGCTTGCATGCATCTTTCCAGTCACCATGTGACATGTTGTACCTTATGTTTTTTCCAGAAAGTAGCAGTACACAGTACAGGTTTCCCTGCCATTTCCCAGATCCGTGGTTTTCAAACTGTGTTCCAAGGTCTGAAGAGGAAGTGCCTCAGGAGTTGCTTCAGGCTGCAGGGAAAGGCCCAGATGTGGCAGCTTCTCCAAGGCTCTTAACCTTATTTCTGCAGCAGCTCTCCATTTACCATTCTGTGTCATCTCTTAGCTCCACTTCATTTCAAGAAAGGGTTCTACCGCTTAAAGGGAGTTGGAGAATCCCTGCCCTGGAAAGACTAGGATTTGAGAACTAAAAAAGCAGAGCTAAGCGGGGAGTGCATTCTGCTCCCCAGCATGATGCTTCCGTGAGACTTGGTTTGAGCCACAGCTGCTGTTCCGAGAGTGCGCTCTGATCCCCGTTTAACTCCTCTCCAGCTCTTTTTTTAAAGGCATTACTGTGGTTTTGAATGTTTTTTAGGATCTTAAGAAATAATAGGACCCAGACAATTGTGTAATATATAAATCGATGGAAGTATGAATCTGTTTTTTAAATGCAAATTAACTGATAAAATAGGGACCACTCTTCTGCTTTTCTCTAGTGTCTCTTAAAAATCTATGATAGTGAAGCAGTTTTTTTCCTCACCCGTTGTTTAGTTTGGTAACAGCTTTTTTTTCCTGTTTGATTTTTCTGCTTAGTGTTACTGGCTAGTGCTATAGTCTGATTCTGTTGGCCTGTGACAGAAAACATTACTCTATCCATCTCTCCTTCCTAGTTTGACATAAATTCTTCACATTCACCTTTTAATTTATTACCCATTCTTCTTCCTTTCCCTTCCTCTCTCATTCGTCCTGTTTCCTTTCCACTTTTTGCTCCTCCCCCTCCCCCACTCTTTATGGGGTATTGTAATCTCAGAGCCGAATGATACCTGGAAGTATTTTCTTATTTTACTAATTTTGCTTTTAACCCTATAAATCATATAAAAGGTAATGTATAATTTAACCGTATAATCACATAAAATAAACGTTTTGTAGGTTCAGGAGGCTGTTGGGGCTGAATTACTGTAGTTGCTCTGAATGTATGTGGGGGTGCTTAATTTGCATGGACTCTTCCATTTTTGTCCTTTTTTTCCAGGTTGCTAGGAAGAGGCTCAATGTTTGTGTTTTCACCAGATCAGTTTCAGAGACTGCTAAAAATTAATCCAGACTGGAAAACCCATAGACTTCTTGATTTAGGTGCTGGAGATGGAGAAGTCACAAAAATCATGAGCCCTCATTTTGAAGAAATTTATGCCACTGAGCTGTCTGAAACTATGATATGGCAGCTTCAGAAGAAGAAATACAGGTATAATTTTTAGACATGGTTTGGGGTATATTTCTTGGTTTTAGATGTATTTCTTCTTATTTAGTATATGTGTTGCCAAATCGAGCATTTGAGGGGTATATTATTTAAAGGATATGAATCAAACAATTTTCCGTGATTAGAAATTTTTTAAAACTTTACGTATTACAGTAAAGTAGAAACTGAGAGAGAAATCGTCTTTCCTTGTCAGTATTTTGGACTAGAGGAGACTGCACTGTAGAAGGAGAAGGGCAGGTGAAGGACAACTTGTAAAGGTAGAGCAGATGTAGAGACTTTTCCCTGATTGGAATCTGACATTCTTAAACCTGGATTTTGTTTTTGTTTTTGTTTTTCAGTGAAAAAAATTTTTTTTACTGTGGTAAACTACATAACATAGAATTTACCATTTTAGCCAGTTTTAACCACTAACTGTAGTATTAAGTACATTTATGCAGTGTAACTATCACAACCATCCATCTCTAGAACCTTTTAGTTTTTCCCACTGAAACTCTGTACCCATTAAACACTTATTCCCCAAATCACTCCCCCTCCCATTCCCCGGCCCCTGGCAACCACCGTTCTGTGCCGTGTCTCTACGAATTTGACAATTCTGGGAACCTGAAATAGGAATTATTTGTCCTCTTGTGACTGGCTTATTTCACTAAACATAATGTCTTCAAGGTTCATCCATGTTGTGGCATGTATCAAAATCTCCTTCCTTTTTAAGGCTGGATGATACTCCGTTGTAGGGTTATACCATACTTGGCTTATCCATTCATCTCTCAGTGGACACTTGAGTAGCCTCCACCTTTTAGCTATTGTGAATAATGCTTCTGTGAACATGAGTGTACAAATAACTGTTCAAGTCGCTGCTTTCACTTCTGGGTGTATACTCAGAAGTGGAATTGCTGGATTATATGGTAAGACTGTGTTTAATTTTTTTAGGAATTGTCATACCATTTTCCACAGCAGCTGTACCATTTTACATCCCACCAGCAGTGTACAAGTTTTTCAGTTTCTCTGCATCCTCTTCAATACTTGTTATTTATTTTTTTGGTAATAGCCATCCTAATGGCCATGAAGTGTCAAATCTTGGTTTTAAGGCCATCTCCAGGGGCGCCTGGGTGGCTCAGTTGTTAAGTGTCTGCCTTCGCTCAGGTCATGATCCCAGGGTCCTGGTGTCGAGCCCCGCGTCGGGCTCCCGTCAGGCTCCCGTCAGGCTCCCTGCTTGGCGGGAAGCCTGCTTCTCCCTCTGCCACTTCCCCTGCTTGTGTTCCCTCTCTTGCTGCATCTCTCTCTTTCTTTTTTTTTTAAAGATTTTATTTATTTATTTGAGAGAGAGAGAATGAGAGAGAGCAAGCACATGAGAGAGGGGAGGGTCAGAGGGAGAAGCAGACTCCCTGCCGAGCAGGGAGCCCAATGCGGGACTCGATCCAGGGACTCCAGGATCATGACCTGAGCCGAAGGCAGTTGCTTAACCAACTGAGCCACCCAGGCGCCCTGCATCTCTCTCTTTCAAATGAATAAATAAAATCTTTTTAAAAAAATAATAAGACCATCTCTGGCTTGAAAGACTTAGGAAGAAGGTGTTCTTTATTCAGTATGGATTCTACTGAATGGGAGAAGAAGGTGCTGGGTACTGAATGTGGGAGGTGAGAATAGGGCCTGCTTCCTCCCCTGATATTTTGGAAGCCAGGCTGAGCCTTACAAAAAAGGGAAAGAAGAATTATGCACTCACTTTCCTGTCCACCTAAGTTTCTGCTCATACACACTAACCCTAGAGACTGAGCATTGGTGTAGCTCTTAGAGCAGGACTGGATTGAACTTTGGCAAAATATGGAAATTTTTAGCTTGAAGAAAAGACCAAGTCGGAAGGGGGTGGAGGGGAAGGTTACAATCAACAAATGTAATGGGGTTTTATATGGAAAGAGAATAAGTGTTGTTTTTGGTATAATCATGCACAGCTAGCTCTCAGAAGTTGAGGTAGAGTTTAGGGACATTTACCTTCCTAACAGCTTGAGCATCCAAGTCCTTGCCACTCTCCGTGTTTAAATAGCTGTTAGGGATGCTGTTATAGGAGACTTCTATCTGTGTGAGGTTGAACTCCGTGATTTGTAAGATCCCCTTTGGCTCCAGCAGTCTGTCTTAGGTTAGATCCTGGAGGGCCTGTGTGGTAATAACTGAAGTAATTTCTTCACTTAGACATTAATGCATCAGGGGCACCTCAGTGGCTCAGTCGTTAAGCGTCTGCCTTTGGCTCAGGTCATGATCCCAGGGTCCTGGGATCAAGCCCCGCATCGGGCTCCCTGCTCCCTGGGAAGCCTGCTTTTCCCTCTCGCACTCCCCCTGCTTGTGTTCCTTCTCCCGCTTTGTCTCTCTCTGTCAAATAAATAAATAAAATCTTTAAAAAAAAAAATTAATGTATCATTTCAAAACTTGGAATGTTTTGGCCTTCGTTTTAACAATGGCTTAAATCATGCCTAATTCCTAATCTGGTGCTCTCCTCCCACTTAAAAAAAAAATGTTTTGAAAGTGCCAATGGGGAGGAAGGTGTTTTGAAACGTCTTCATTCCCCTCCTACCCACTCCTGCCCCTTTCATTCCTTGCTTGTCTTTGAAGCCCTTTTTGAGACTAAATGCCTGAATGGAATTAATTATCAGTGAAACTTAGACGTTTGAATTAATAATTCATTGTATCTAGCGTTTACACGCTGTGTAACCTAGTAGTAAACTTACCTCCATATGAAAAATACTTAAATTTTTTTCCTAATGTATATATAGCACATATGCCAAAATCTATTCACAATTTTACCTAAATAGGAAATTCATGCTGGTTGATATTCCCTCCACCATATTATTAAGATTAAAAACATTCACAGAAGTGGTGTTTTTCGGCACAATCTGAGGTTTGGTTTTTTGGTTTTTTTTTTTTTTTAACAATCTGAGATTTTAATGAGGAAGTAGTATCTTACTAAGGTTGTGGTTCATTCAACCCATGATGGCAGGGCAGACTTGTAGCTTAATACCTTGTTTTTTGGCTTGGGAGCTAGCTATTTTTTGTTTCTCTTCAATGTCTGAGTTCATGAAAAACTGATTTTTTAATAAAGGTTCTAGATATCATTTTTGAAATAATACACAGGAAACAGCCGGGTTTTTACTCTGTGTTGCTAAGATATCATTATTTATGCCAGAAAACCCAATTGTAGAACTTAAGGATATGGCTTTGATTTTTAAAACAAAACAATAATTTTTCTTTATACTGTTGGTGTTTTGCTTTTTATTTAGGATTTATCAAAATATTGATTGCTTTGTCACTGCTGTAAAATATATTTTAAATTCTGGATGCCTGCGTGGCTCAGTCGGTTAAGCATCTGCCTTCGGCTCAGATCATGATCCCGGGGCTTTGGGGTTGAGCCCCACATCAATCTTGCTAGGTGGGCTCCTTGCTTGGTGGGGAGCCTGCTTCTCCCTCTCCCTCTGCCTGCCACTCCCCCTGGTTGTGTTCTCTCTCTCTCTCTCTGACAAATAAATAAAATATTTAAATATATATATATAAAATATATGCATACATATATATAATATACATATGTATTTTAAATCCTCCTGGAAGGTAAGCTATTACTTTAACTTGTTTTCTTGAAAATAATAATTCCAAGGTTAGAAATAACCTGTTTTGCAAAAGCCAAAACAGGTTTTTGCAATTTATGAATTTAAATAGGCTGTTTGTAATACTAAGGTATTAATATACAAAGGAAAGGATTATACAGTTAATTTTTGATTGTGTGCACCATTGAACAGTTCCACAATTCAAGTGACAGTACATAAAAAAAAATGATTCTGTGGCAGGGAAAATTTTGGCAGCATGTTTTCCTTTCTTGGTCTGCTTCACCAAAAGTTAGTGGCAAAATTAGTTTAGGTGATCTGAAGGGAAGTTAGTAGATGGTGGAGGAAATACAGGTGTGGGAAGATGCTGAGCTGTGAGGGGGGTGGGTTTAGAGTTAAATTCACATAGACTGTTCACACGTGGGTAATCAAAAAGGAATTGTATGTACATTTTTAACACCAGAGAACAGATCTTTAATGTAAATTTGAAAGATGCCTGATTTTAATCCATTATCTGGAGGTTTGGGATCTTTCTTGAAAAGAAAATATTGTAGTTAATAATTCTATTTCTCATGTTAACATCCTCTTTATTTTCTCTTTTTAATGAAAAGATGTTGGAGACTGCTCTTCACTCTCGACCCACCACCCTGATGGCATTCATTCACAGACCCATTGTCAGGCTCTTTCTCACCTTATCTGGGGAGAGCGGGTTCATTGGCCTGAAGAGCGCATGCACTAGGAGAGTTTCCCAGTTGTCAGTTTTACTCTGCGGGTGACTTGCAGTGTGATTTGGACAAGTCACTTCTTCCACTGTTCTCATGAGGAAGTCCTCACCATGTGTCTTACTCCTGGGCTAACATGCAGTTTGAGTGGAGCCAATACATTTGTCTTCATTGGTGGAACTGAGTTTATAAGTGAAAAATCACCAAACAGAAGTAAAGATGAAGTTGGGCTTCTAAACATGTAGCTGTCACTGTCCCTGTGTTAAAGCCTTAATTTTCTGTTAGGAGCATGTCTTTCTTTCAAAATCTGCAGGTAATTCAGAGATGGATTTTGTGAGATTATTCTAGATTAAAACATGATGATAATGCTTGGCTTCTGCTTCCTTATAAATGGGCCTAAGACTTTTTGTTTTGTTTTAAATCAAGTATATAATTTGTTTTTGCAATTTATGAATTTAAATAGGCTGTTTGACTAAGGTATTAATATACGAATAGTCCTTTTTAATGGTTCATCTCGGTTTTTAAAATGGGAATTGAGGGGCGCCTGGGTCGCTCCGTTGGTTAAGTGACTGCCTTCAGATCAGGTCATGATCCTGGGGTCCTGGGATTGAGCCCCGCATCGGGCTCCTTGCTCAGCCAGGAGCCTGTTTCTCCCTCTCCTGCTCCCCCCTGCTTATGTTCTTTCTCTGTCTCTGTCAAATAAATAAAAATCTTTAAATAAATAAATAATAAAAAATAAAATGGGAATTGATAGTATTTGTATCCCAAAAGTAGGATCTTTAGAGTTTGAATGAGCTACATGTAGTTTCTAAAATCATCACTGCATGGGGTGCCTGGGTGGCTCAGATGTTAGGCGTCTGCCTCTGGCTCTGGTCATGATCCCAGGGTTCTGGGATCGAGCCCCGCATCAGGCTCCCTGCTCAGCGGGAGGCCTGCTTCTCCCTCTCCCTCTGCCCCTGTTTGTGTTCCTTCTCACTGTGTCTCTCTCTGTCATATAAATAGGATCTTTAAAAAATAAATAAATAAATAAAATCATCATTGCAGTTACAAGTTCAGTACAACAAAGTGAGTTTGGAGCCCTAATGCCCCACTTAATTCAAGCAACAAGGGAACCTGACTAGTCCCTTGAAGTTCGTTAGAGTGTTGTTTTGGAGGAGGCTTTGGTTATTTAAAAAAAAAAAAAATCTAGGGGTGCCTGGGTGGCTCAGTTGGTTAAGCGTCTGCCTTTGGCTCAGGTCATGATCCCAGTGTCCTGGGATCGAGCCCCGCGTCAGGCTCCTTGCTCGGTGGGGAGCCTGCTTCTCCCTCTCCCTCTACCTGCTCCTCTGCCTACTTGTGCTCTCTCTCTGTCAAATAAATAAATAAAATCTTAAAAAAAAAAATCTAGACTGAAAAGAAGATGCAGCTGAGTGGTTTGTGCTCCTTTTATTCTACTATTCGAAAATGCTCTCAAATATCACTATGCTAATGAGTTTTCTAAAACAGCCCTCATTATACTTTTTGAATTTTCTAAGATAATTGTGCTGTATCTGCTTAGCATTATCAGAGACTTGTTTACCAAAGATCCTTTCTCCTGTTTCCTTCCCCCTCCCCCTCATCGTAACATGCCTCACATGCCACATTCTGATTGTCATAACCAAGCAGGAGTGAGTAATGTACAGAATTGCCTTAATCGTGTGGCTAACAAAGACTCTTGATAAGAGAATTCCTTCTCTCGGTGGATAAAACATTGTAAAGGACTTAGAAATGTTCTGAGAGAGAGAGGGAGGGTGAGATCGAGAGACTGAGGGCTGAGAGTGGTGTGTTAACTGTGCTCTTCCCTTACATGTAAGTTTTAATAGGATGTCCTGTGCTTTATCGTTTTCTATATAGTTATTCAGATATGAAGATTCTAAGTCTGAGATGGCATCTGTCTCCTGGGAACAGAGATGTGCTCAAAAGGCCATAGGTTGTAAATGGAAATTATCTTATACCACCCCCAGCCATTCTTAAAAATAGGAGGGACCCCAGGAATAGAAAACATGAATATCTGATGTATTTTATGATTAAATTCCAATGGATGTAGAAAGTAGGGTTTTTTTTTCGTTTGATGTTCAAGAATTTGATGGCCTATTTCAAAAGATTTTATCCATTTTAGAAAGAGAGGGAGGGTGGGGGGGAGGGGAGAGGCAGAGGGAGAGAATCCTTCAAGCAGATCCCCCTACCCTGTGGCTGAGCACAGAGCCTGATGTAGAGCTCGATCCTATGACCCATCAGATCACGACTCATGTGATCATGGCTCATGAGATCACGACCTGAGCCAAAACCAAGAGTTTGATGCTCGACTGACTGAGCCACCCAGGCATCCCTACTAACCTTGATTTCTAAGCTTAGAATTACTAACTCACAGTTCCCTGGATCTCAGCAACTAGTTGAGTTACTAAAAGAAAAGGTGACTTCTTGTATTTTGCTTAAAGTTCAAAAGAGGTAGTTTTAAATGAATGAAATGTTTTTAGGTTAAAAAAAAGGAATTTGGTGGCCTAGCTATAACCATTTTTATATCTTCATATGGTATTAAGCATGATTAGTTCTTATAAAGGAAGTATATGTTTTTAGATTTGGAAATAGGTGAAATGCTAAATTTAAAGGAATAGGGTTGGGGCGCCTGGGTGGCTCAGTCGTTAAGCGTCTGCCTTCGGCTCAGGTCATGATCCCAGGGTCCTGGGATCGAGCCCCGCATCGGGCTCCCTGCTCGGCGGGAAGCCTGCTTCTCCCTCTCCCACTCCCACTCCCCCTGCTTGTGTTCCCTCTCTAGCTGTCTCTCTCTCTGTCAAATAAATAAATAAATAAATCTTTAAAAAAAAATAAATAAATAAATAAAGGAATAGGGTTGCTGTTTTTCTTTGCCTGGCCATTTTATTACTGCAAATATAAATGATAAGTGAATGATCTTGCATTTACTTTGATTTAGAAGATAAAGTTAGAGCCTCTACTGGCATGTCAGTTATTCTTAAAGATGTCTTTAAGCGGGTTTGTATCAATCAGGTTCTTTCTGATGTTTTCAGAGTGCTTGGTATAAACGAATGGCAGAATACAGGGTTCCAGTATGATGTCATCAGCTGCTTGAATTTGCTGGACCGCTGTGATCAGCCCCTGACTTTGTTAAAAGATATCAGAAGTGTCTTGGAGCCAACTAGAGGCAGGGTCATCCTCGCCCTGGTTTTACCCTTTCATCCCTATGTGGAAAACGGTAAGTGTGGTCAGGTCGCCTCTTACCCAGCATAGAGATTTATTAGTGTTTGTGATTCTGTTTTCCTAGAATAGCCTAGAATTTAAAGGAATATGGTTAACTCATGTAAAATATCACCTTGGTTAGTGCTCATCTTAATGCGGATTTTGTAGAATTCTGGTACTCCCTTTGCAGTGGTAATAGTGAATACTCAGCTGGGTCTGCCCGCTTGAAATTGAAAACCTGAAATGTGTCCATATTTTCTGCTCTGAAATCGAGCCTAAACCATTTGTTTATTAGCTTATAAGCTGAGTCAAGAACAAAGTGATGCCTTTTAATTTACCTGTATATATTGCTGAATGTCATAGCTGATTTGTACGTTACATCTCTTGTTCCAGACTCTCAAAATGATAAATGCTGTTATCTTTTTTACCCTTCTGAAGACCATTTGTGTTCCAGCATGTATCATTTCTTTGTGTGACATTTGGTTTTGTGATTGCATAGTCTTGCTCTTCAGTAATACTGAATGAAGAATATATTAAAAGAAATAGTTTGATTTCATAGGACTTCATATTTACTGTGACCTGGTTGTAGCCACATTAACTCATGGTTTTAGCTAACACGGTTTGCATTTCAGGTCATGTTGAAAGTTTCAACTTTAAGCGTCTCTTTTGCATTTTCATAAGTTAATGTGCAGTAATACAAAAATTATTTATTATGTAAGTAATACATGTTAATATTTTAAAATCTTTAGTTTTCCCATTTTACTGCCTAGTTCAGCCTTGGATTCAAAAGCTCCAAGAGCTTGCAGACATTTTTAAGAAATCCATTACTATTTTGCAAGTGTTGTAGTTATCAAATGTCTGTGAAAATCTGTCTTAGGGAATAATGCTCATGTTTGCTTATCACCATGGAAATCCAATGTAAATCATTGCCACTCACTTGTTCCTTCATTTCTTTTTCTCCTTATTTCCCCCCGCTCAGGTTATAGTCCCTTCAGATTAAATGCTTGCTTTAACATTGGCCAAATGATTTTAGATTTATGTTGATGATGGGGGAAATGGAGAATTCTTTAGATATAGGAGAGTGGGAAAGAGTGCAGGTAGACCTGATAGTCCCTCCCCCATCTGACTTCTCCATTTTTACATTCCTGGTGTAGGATCACTTGTCATGGTAAAGAAAACATTGCTTTAAGAGTGTGTGTATGTGTGTGTGTGTGTGTGTGTGTACAGTACAGTGAAAACCCTAGTAAATGTCCTTGATCAGCACGGGAGTTTTGACCTGCTCCGTTTCTGACCTGGGCCGGTTCACCCCTCCTTAGGCAACCTGGTGGTCCCCCATTCCCGGGAGGTCACCATATTGATGCCGAACTTAGTGCAGACACCCGATCGGCATAGCGCACTACAGCCCAGAACTCCTGGGCTCACGCGATCCTCCTGCCTCAGCCTCCCGAGTAGCTGGGACTACAGGCACGTGCCACCACGCCCGGCGTAAATGTCCTTGATAATTCAGCAACCTGACCTTTTTTCAGTGCTGTTCACTGTGTAATTAAGTCTCCGCTCCGTCTCTGTATTGCAATCACTAGTCATCAGGTTGTAAGGTCCCAGTTTCCTGTGTCCTATTGGGCAACCACATGATAGAATTTGAGTGCTATTTCCTGGCATAGCAGGAGGTGGAAGAGCAGGGGAAGAAACATCAATCTAACCATGTATTTTATTTCCTTGTGTTGCTCACACTAAAAAAATTGAGAGGAAATCCAACTGGACAAGGCCTGAAAACAAGCTCCTTGATCGTGGGCACATAGCGCAGAGTTGCCTGTTGAGTCCAAGGAGTCTGACACGTGACACATAGCAAACCTGAGACAAGAAGCTTTGTTGCTGTGGGTGACCTTTAGTGACCTATACATTTTGCAGAGTGCTCCACAGCACTCTATTATTGCTTCCTTTCTCTAAGTCACTAATTAGATCCTGATGATTTCCATGTGACACGGTGTGAGGACTGTGAACTGCATAGTGACCTTGCCATGTGAGTTCATAAATACTGGGCTGTTTTAAGAATATAGGAGTGTGCTTGGCCTACTTGGCTCAGTCTAGTTTTTAACAAAAAGCAATTGTAGATGAAATGATTTTTTGTAATTCTTGGATTTGTCTTTAAATCAAACCACAGCAATTTTGTTACTTAGGTTAAGTTGGAAAAAAATGTAAAATGTGTTCTTTCTAATTTCAATTTCAGTTTATTTGGTTTACTGACCCAGTTTTGGTTAGGGGTCATTAAGTGTTTAATTTTTTTTAAACTAATTTTTATAAAAAATGCAGTTCACGGTAAAAAGAGTTCAAGCTGCTAGCAGGAGGGTATACATGAAGATTTTCTCATCCATTCCAGTTCCACAGTGTTGTTCAGGTCTCTTGAATATTCTTCTTAAGATAGTCTATGCAAATATAATTCTGTGTGCACATGAAAAGAATGATTATATAGTTAAATCCCATTGTAAATCCTTTGGTTGCCTTTTTCCACTTAAGTGTATCTAGAAAATTATTCCTTATCAGCTCATATGTACCTACATCATCACCTGGATATAAGCAGTGGTATGCTGGAGCTGGTTTTACTGGCTCATGAGAGCTGATTATTATATTGTCGTGAAGTTAGTGAACTGGTCATTGAACATGACTGTTCTTGAAACTGACCATTGTATGGTCAGTGGTGGGAGCACTTAAATCTTGGAAATTGGCAAACACTACAATAGCCTCTCCCCTCTCCAAGGTGGTTGGTAAACATTTACCAGCACCCCACTGGATGTATAACTTTACTTGATGAAGGCCCTGTTTATGTACTTTTAGGTATCACCAGTTTGCTTTATAAATAATAGTGAAATGAACAGTCTTAGGCAGGTCTTTGCACATGTGTAAGTATGTTTTAGGTTGCTTTCTGCTTTAAGAAACAGAAGGAGCTGGGTGCTGGGTGGCCGGCCAACACTTGGTTTCGGCTCATGTTGGGCTCCTACCAGTGTGGAGTCTGCCTAAGACTCTCTCCCTCTCTCTCTGCCCCCGTGCACCGCCCCCCCCCCCCGTGCTCTCTCGCTCTCTCTCTCACACACACACACAAATAAATCTTAAAAAAGAAACAAGGAACAACCAAAAGTTGCTTTTAAAAATTAAGAGTTTATTTTAGGATAGCGATTCTATGGTTGGGTTAATTCTGCTATACAGCTGTTCTGTTGAAGTTCAGAGCTTGCTTGCTTTTCTCCATCTTCAGTGTATTGGCATTCCTCTTAGAATTACAAAATAGCTAATGTAGTGCCAAACGTCATGTGTAGGCATGACAAAATCTTGAAAAGAGAGGGGGCAGAAGGGTGGCTCAGTCAGTTAAGCATCTGACTCTTGATTTCCACTCAGGTCATGATCTCAAGGTTGGAGCCCCACGTCGGGCTCTGCGCTTTGTGTGGAGCCTGCTTAAGATTCTCTCTTTCCCATTCCCTCTGTGCCCCCCTAACCCCTCCGCCCCCGGAAAAAAAAAATCTTGAAAAGAGAGGACAATTCTTCCCCAAACATCTTTTTTTTTTTTTTCATTAGTGAGGGAAACCTTCCCCAGAAATCTCCCCATCACTTTAGGGCCCATTGTCAAGGATGGGGCACATGTTCCTACCCAGCCAGCAACTGGTGAGGGGTCTGGGACAGTCATGGTGCACTCTCTGGGTCTGGAGGGAGCCCTCTGCCCTGAGCATATTTACACCGTTGGGCTGGGCTTGCAATGAATGTGGAAGGGAATTGGTACTCTTATGCGATTATCTTCATTCATTTAAAAAAGTATTTACTGAGTGCTTAGGTGCTGGAGATATAGATCAAGTGGAAAACTTGCAGATAGTCTTGCCCTCATGGAGCTTATTTCTAGTGAGGAAGACAGGAAACAAATGGCATGCTGTTGGTGATAAATGTTACAGAGAAAATGAACTATAAAAGCAAGAAAGGGGCATCTGGAATTGGAGGTTGGGTTTGGGTGCTGTAATTTTATTTTTATTTTTTATTTATTTTTTAAAGATTTTATTATTTGAGACAGAGCAAACGAGAGAGAGCACAAGCTCTCTGTCAAATACATAAAATCTTAAAAAATATATAAAAACAAACACCTGAAGGAAGTTAGGTCTAAGGTTATCTGTGTGATCCATTTCTAGAGGTGGAAGTGCTTGTGAAAGACAGTTTTCCAGATAGCTAGCCTGGGATCTTAACCCTGTTTATGGAATAATCATCTTTTCCGCAGTGCTTTGAAATGCTACCTTTATCATATACTGAAGTCCCGAATGGGTTTAGTTTTATTAAGATTCACCCTCCGGTGTGTGCCAATACCAAACTGTTTTCATTACTGTAACTTAGCATACATTTTCATGTCAGAGCACCAGCCCCCTTCTCGCAGTTCCTTTGCAGATTTTTGTTGGCTTATTTTATTTAACAGATCAACTGTAGCACTGGTTTAGCACTAATTAATTTATAGATTAATTTAGGGAATATTGAGTCTTCCTAGCTAAGAATAGGATGTGCCTTTCATTTTATTCAATTCTTTATGTTTAGTAACAAAATTTTCTTCATAAAGGTCCTACACAGGTTTTTTTGGATTTATTCTAATGGTGTGTTTGTGGGTGGGATATTGTTAAATAGAAAATTTTCTTCTATCATTTTTTTAACTTTCAAACTTTTTCCCAGCTTTTGGGAAATTGACAAAAATTATATGTATTTAAGGTGCACAGCGTGATGATTAATGTACGTATACGTTGTGAAGTTATTACTACAGTCTAATGAATGCATCCACCTCACATAGTTACTCTTTTTTGTGTGTGATATAACACTTAAGTAAGATCTATTCTTTTAATAAACTTCAGGTATACAGTATAGTATTATTAAATGTAGTCATCATACTGTACATTAGATCCCCAGAACTTATTCGTCACTGGAAGTTTGTGCCCTTTGACCAATGTCTCCCTATTTTCCCCACCCTCCAGCCCCAGGCAGTCACCACTCTACGGTCTGGTTCTACGAGTTTGACTTGTTTAGATTCCACCTATGAGTGAGATCATGCAGTGTTTATCTTTCTGTGTCTGGCTTGTTTCACTTAGCATAATGTCCTCCAGTTTCATCCATGTTGTTGCAGACGGCTCTTTCATCATATTTTAGAATGAATGGTAGGTGTACATACCTAAGCAATTGATTTGAGTATATACTAATTTTGTAATCATTTATATTTTTTAATTGTTTTATTGTCTCCAGTAGCTTCTGTATTGATTCTCGTGTTTCCTTGATCTGGAAATGGTTTTGCTACTTACTTTTCATATTTAAACTTTTTTTGCCCATGTGAATTGGTAGTTAATTCCAGAAAATGTTTTTAAAAATGGTAGGCATTTTTGTCCTGTTTTTTACTTTAATGAGAATATTTCTACTTTAAATATGATGCTGTCTTTTGGCTTGAGATTGCTGTTGTTTGGCTTGAAATACATATTCTTTTAAATCTTGTTTCATTAAGAGTTTACAAAGTCAGGAATCGCTGTTGAACTTTGTTACCTGTATATTCAATATCTGTGGAGATAGTCATTCTGTTTTTTCTCCTTTGACTTGTTAAATTAATAGTACTTGTATACTGTGTATCCACCCTTGCATTTCTGGGCTTAGATGGGATAGTCTTCTTGTAACGCATTGCTAGAGTGTATTTACAAAAATTCTGAATAAATGTATTAGCAAGATATTAATGAATAATAATTGATTTATATCTGATCTTTATTTGGAGGATGTTATCTTTGTCATGTTTTGGTATCAGTGTTCTGCTGGCTTTGTAAAAAATAATTTGGAATTTTTTTCTCCATGCGCTGGAACAATTTAAATTGCATGTGGCTCTCTGTTCTTGGAAAGTTTGGTAGAATTCACCTGGGAAACCAGCGAGACCTGTGCCTGTTGAGAGGTAGACTTTGGCAACTTCCTAACTTTCTTCTAGGGTCATTGTTCTGGTTAAATTAGGTATGTTAAGTCTTAAAACTCCCGTAAGTCTAAATAGAAATAAGCAAGACTCTGATAGGACTATTGCATGGAAAGAGCTTGGGCTTTGAGGGCTGGCCCTGTTTGAAACGTGGGCCTCTTGTTAAGGTTAGTGTTTCATCTCTAAGAGTGGGGCTAATCCTTACCTCAAGGTTTGTCCTGAGTATTAAAGAATCTAATGTATAGGAGAGTGCCCTACCGTGTCTGTCTCAGTGTTGATATTTAATACGCGTTAGATATAGGTCATCCCATTCTGTCCTGTTACTTCGTTTTTGTTTGTGGCTTTATTGATCCTATTTGTTCACAGTCCTTCATTTTGAAATATTTCTCAGTGTCCTTCAGGTCTGTTTGAGACTTCACTCTTTTCACAGTAATCATCATAATTTGATGACTTCATTAGGCATCGCAACTTTGTCTCCAAACGTACACTCTCCATTGGTTTATGTGACTTGACCCCCCAGAATCTTTACCCTGTGCCTGTGAGCCAGGGGTCTCTGATTCACTCGGGTCTTATGTAACAGAGAAAAAGAAATTACTTATTCTGAAAATCCTGCTAACATCTTTCGGTATGTGGTTTAAGTGCTCTTGTCTAGAGGGTAGGGTGTGAAGACACTAGAACCACGTCTTTGTTGTTTCCCTCTTGTTGGGAGTAGTTTCAGTATTAGTCTCTTCTCATTGTCATGGGAAACTCTAATTTAAACAGAAAGCTATAGCTTAATTTTTTCCAGTGAAAAATCTGGATGCTCAGCTAGTAGGAAAATCAGTACTGCCAGGGATTCTGCTTACAGTGAGGGGTGAGGGTCGATGGCTAGGGAGTGAAGTGTGCTTCATTCAGATCTCAGTTGACATGCTGAAAAAATATTTTTCTATAGAAACAGTGTTCATTTGTATTCATATAAATGCATTGGAGTGCCTAGTTTTGACCAGGCAAGGCTAGGCAGTGGAAATACAAAGATAATGACAAACCTGCGTCTAGTCTTAAGATATTTAGAGAATCATACAGAAGATAGATGTAAGCAGACAATGGCAGGATAGTCTGATAAGGAATATGACAAAGTACTATGGGTTTAGAGAATGAAAGACCCATTAACTGCTAGGGGAGGTTATGGAAGGTTTCATGTAGGAGGTAACAGTTGAGCTATGTTTGTATCTGAGAAGCATTTTACAAGGCAGAGGGAAGAGCACATGCAAAAGCATGAAGAGTGTGAACAAGGTGGGATTAGGGAAGGACAAGGTCAGTGTGGCCCAAGGGTGGCATGAAAGAAAGGCCCTTGACTGGATAATAGTCCAGTACCCAGTAGATGTTGTTGGCTAGATGGATGAATAAAAGAATGAATATTAATGTATACATCAATAACTGATATATATGATGTAAGGGAATGTAACTACTTTCCCAAAGGAGAGTATATCCCAATTTCAGCTTGAACAGCAATCTTGGAAACACAGTCCTTGTTGCATTGGGTAAGGCTTATTCTAAATCAAATACTAATTTATCTTAGGGATTTTGTCTGCTAGTTAAGTTACACAAAGAACAGTGTATTTTCAGCCCTGGGAGTACCAAAATGTAATGACTCCCAGAAATGAAAAGTAAATGATCTAATCTAACACATTCTATTTACCTGGATAGTTAGTGCCTACCCCTTTTTTGCCGTCTAGCTTAGAAATTCATTTATTTCATCCAAGCCAGCAGTCTCGAAGTAGGGCCATACACCCAGGAGAACACAAGACCGTTTATTTTGGGTTATAGGAAGAAAACATGAACATTTCTATGTCTATGACTTTTTATGCCAGTTGTTTAGTTTACACACATACATGTACACACACACTATGCCCAGCACACACAAATGCACAGCATAGGCTCTCACACACATGTGTACACAAACACACGCTCCCCCCTCTCTCCTCTTGCCATTTTTTCCTGGAACGTGTGATAACACGTGTTGGAGACCACTGATTCAGGTCATCATTGCAAAACATTTTCATAGAGATCTTAAAATGTTTTAAAATTCTGGGTTTTAAAAATAGAATTCACCTCATTTAATACCATTTTAAAAGAAACACTTTAATGAAATAAAAATAGGTTATAATTCATTTTTAATAACGAATGCACACTTGTGGGTACTTTAAATCGATTTTTACAATGAGGTAGCTTTCAAAGAACAATGCATACTATGTTTTCTCAGTGACATAGTAATGATTCCATAAACATCTTTGCTGGACCCCACCCCTTATCTGATACTCCCCTCCTAAATCAGTTAAAAATCAATATGGCAAAGGCACAGGCAAGCACGTGTCTTGCGCACTGCTTCCCTGGTGCTGTTATTTGGCCCAACAGTGACATCTAGAGTTGGCTGAGGTTTCTGTGTTCTGAGGTTCTGAGGTTTTCTGTTTAACCTCCCGCGTCGGAGCTTCTACATTTTAGCTATCATATTCTTAACTCTATTTTCACTTTTTGTTGGGAGCATGATGTAAGTCATTTTGCATATGCAGGCAGGAAAATGTGCACTCTACTGTTACCCAGTGGCAATACCAGGAGAACGGTGTTTGCTCCAAGGTACTTTGCAAGATGGTTTTTCTTTTCTTCTTCCCCTCCCTTTTTTTTTTTAAACTCAAATTTTGGCGCTTCCCTTCCTTTTTCCCCTCCCTCCCATCTTAGTCTCATTGGCCCATCACTTCCACAACCATAAAGACAATTCTTCCACTCAAGACAGAAGCAGACAGAAGCATGGGGTGTGACTTCTAATCTTCAGGGTAGGAGTCCTCACATACCTCGTATGTCAAATGACACAAATATAGGATATATGTTAGGAAAACGGAAATTTTTTAAATGTTAGACTACTCAGAATTCTGGCAAGTTAGAAAGTATTTTTCAGTTGTATTTTGTAGGATTTTAGTATTTTGGGTAATTACTTTTAGTGATAGTTCCCTTGTAGTGTGGCATCCTTCCTTGTGGAGAATTGTCTTTTCCATTTACCTTTGATTGGTTTTTTAAAGCCCTGATGGGCGTATGTCCGATAACACTGCCATAACTTCTGGATTTGGACTTTCAGTGACTTAATTGAAAATTAAAACATCTCTATGGTCTTTCATAGTTGGAAAGTGCTCTTCTATTTTCGTTAAATGTTGTCTTTCTCCTGCAAGAGTAAATAACAAGCCATATTTAAGGTTGTATAACCGATGATGTCCCACTGCAAGCAACATTTAAACTAGTATGCCCTCCTGTGCCCTCTTGCATTCTGTGTCCCAAGTAGCCTCCAGTAATCTTAAAGGCCCAGTTACTATTCTTCCTATATTTAGAGTAAGATGTGGAACTGAAAATTAGTTTTCTTTTCTTTTTTTTAGCATTTTTTCATTCTTTATTTTATTAAATATATTAAGATTCCCTTCAATTGCATTTTTGTTGTCCATATTGTTGTAGAAGCAACAGGATTATTTGGCCTGTAGTGTTTTCCAGTCTGGGATTTGCTGACCAGAAATTTGAGATTTTGAGATGCTGTTGGGAGAGTCCTGGTTTACATAACAGTACTTACTTCTAGACTTGTCTTCAGGACACTTATCATTGTCTGTTTGCAGAAAAAGATGCTCCGGCCTCAGTAAAGAAAGAGTGAACAGGCATTCATAATTATTCAGAGTGATATCTTAGGTGATTAGACCATTTCTTTATGTATTTGTATACACACTGAAGTATGAAATGACTACTTAGACCACACTCTCTCCTGGATGAAAATCCTTTTTAAAAGTTGTATTAAAAAAAAACATACAACACCTCATATCAGACCCTTGTTACATTTGCCCTCTTGGCAGCTGTTTAAGAAAAAAAATGCTTAGTTGTGTATAAATTCATTATATTATAGTATACATTTTAATTTAAATCTGAGCCGCCTGATTGTGCACCCTGGAAACTGAGTATCTGTTCCACTAGCACTAAAACAGCATCTTGTTTGAAAAACTTGTTATAGAGGACTTTAAAGAGACACTGTCAGATGTCTCACAGATAATATGAATGCATTCTTCCTGCCACTCTAACCGCAGACTGAAGAAATACTTGATTTTTATTTTCATTAGCTCCCTTTTTCTAATGTGAATTTATTTCTGCCTTGTTAGCAATAAGTGATGTTTTCTTTATAATTTGACCCACAGTTGTTTGCAGCATTTACTTACTGCCTGCTACTGCATGCATGCAAGGATCTTTTAATCCACAAAAGCATCCTTGTGTGAATTGAAAACATTGCCTATACCCAGTGTGTTTCTGAAAGATTCCATGTCACTAAGATGTCAACCTGGTCTCTGTTTAATATTGTATCAGATGTCCTTTGTTATGTATTTATCAAAACAGGTTCTATATAAAAATGTATTCTATGTGAAAGTCCTCTTTCATATTCTTTTATAGGAAAACATGATTATTGATGGCTTGTTGGTGGCTTAGCTTTTTCACACATGCTTTGTATCTGCATTACATCTCTTTGATATTTTACACTCACAGGTTGTTGTCTTGTTTCCACCTGTCTCTTACTGTATAGTTCCTGAGCAATTTCCTGAAAAATACGTCGGGCACTCCTCTTCTGTAAACACAAATGAGAAAAAATTCCTGTTTCTCTTAGGACTAGAAGAGATGATTATTGCACATCATCTTAGCTTTGTCTTTCTTTACTGCCACCAGTCAGAACCACTACCGCTCCCCCCACACACACCCCCCCAACCCCCAGCACATCTACACTGACCATTAACTCTTGTATTTTGAGTATGTTAGGTAGGGTTTATGGTTGAGAATGATCACATTTAAATCATAGTTTACCACTTGAGATTATCCTTGAGTTCTCAGTAATAAGAAATGGTTTCTGTGGTTGAAAGTTACCATGATATTCTCTGTAATTTTTTCATTATTTGGGGTTTGAAATAATTACAACCAGCCACCGTTTGAAAGGTATTTTACAAGCGTTGGTCTGTACCTTTTGTGAATCTCCTGTTTCTTTGTTTCTTAAAGAGTTAGATTTTGACTGTAAAGAAGAAAAGGAAAGTCTTATGAGACATTTTATGCACTCAAAACAGTTGTGGCAGATATCTTGTACCATATTAAGATTAAACTAACTTAACATTTAAATGATACACAGAGTTAATTTCTATGTAATTCCTGAGATGCTTTTATTATATTAATAAAATAACAATTCATATTGATGTTGACTATAGGCTTTGTTGTGATCCTAATGTAGCATATATGTACCCCCTCTTATAGCCTATGAACAGCCAGAAGATTTTCCTTCTCAAAAACTTTAGGCCTTTTAAAAATATTTTAAGGCAGCTTCTAGTCTCTTTGTTAACCTTAAAGGCTGTTCTTAGGTCTTCTATAGATAACAGTAATGCTTCCCAGCGGAAAGATCACAAATAAGATAGTTATAAAGAAGGATTTCTTATTCTCATATTACTGGTTTTAAAGAGAAACCATTGCAAGTTTTGTACTCTGATTAGTAATAATTTTAGTGATGAGAATTTACACTTCCATAGACTGTTCCTGCAGGTGGTGTTTCCTGCAGATGTACAGGAGGATGTTAATTAGGTGAGCAATTTCTGAGGCTCACACGTGGAGAGATGGAAATCATTTCCTTATGATAATATTCAAGGCTATAGGGACATCTAGTGCAAGGAAATTTGACTTACTTTGGAAAGGATTACGAAGATCACGAGTGCACCAATAATGTAGATAGAGAGCAGTGATACAACAGCTATCAGGAGGCTGTGTGGTTCCTTCATTTCTTTGTTAATTACAAAAACAGGAAGAGCCACAGTCACTATTGAAGCATATTATTGCAAATACATACATAAAGTATAACTGGAGCTACAAGTGTTAGAGGCGAAACATGAACTGCTCTGCTTGGCTCTTCTTTTTTTTTTTAAGATTTTATTTATTTATTTGAGAGACAGAATGAGGGAGAGAGAGTACAGAAGCAAGGGCAGTGGGAGAGGGAGAAGCAGACTCCCCTGCTGAGCAGGGAGCCCGATGTGGGGCTCGATCCCAGGACCCTGGGATCATGACCTGAGCCGAAGGCAGTCGCTTAACCAACTGAGCCACCCAGGCACCCCTTGGCTCTTCTTTAAACATTATTCAGCGTCTCTTGATTCAGAAGACCCTCAAGCATGTGGTAGAATTAAAAGCAGTTCATCAGTTCTTTAAATATGTTATACCAAAATTGTTACTCATTTTGAAAACTAAAAAAATTTTAAATTCAATTACTTATAATGCTCAGAATCACTTTTTATAGAACACATTATTTGAAGTTAGATAAACATTTTAGGACAGTTTGTTCAAGGACATTTAAAATTTCTTTTGATAGAAATGATGTACAAGGGTCACCAACAGTCTGTTCGTGGAGTTAAGATATTTTTGCCATGTATTTGTGAATGCTGACATTTGTAACCTTGACCTGTTTCGTATAAACAACTGAATAGTGCAGTCTGTACAAGGATCTGAGAAGGCCATATGTGGAGGATCTTAGGGCTTACTATACCTTTAAACGACAGGCATTGTTACACATGCCCCTTCTTTCTTTTTTTTTTTTTAAAGATTTTATTTATTTATTTGAGAGAGAGAATGAGAGACAGAGAGCACGAGAGGGAAGCGGGTCAGAGGGAGAAGCAGACCCCCCGCTGAGCAGGGAGCCCGATGTGGGACTCGATCCTGGGACTCCAGGATCATGACCTGAGCCGAAGGCAGTCGCTTAACCAACTGAGCCACCCAGGCGCCCCAACACATGCCCCTTCTTTCTAATAAAGTTTTGGAAGTAGTCCCTCCTTGTAGGAAGTGTCCCATGCTCTGGGTGGGGATAGAGCAACATGCCATGTCTTCTATTACCTGATTATTTGAGGCACAAAATACAATTAGATTTGTAATTATTATGTGAACAACTTGTACTTTTCAACGAAATATCCCATAGATGCTCATCCTGTGAACTCAGTTTGTACAGCATACATTTTTGTAACAAATTAACCATATCTGTAGAATTTTTTTAAAAAGTTTCAAGTGCTAAATTAGGAGTTCTGTAGAAGAGGCAGGAAATTGCTGTGTCTGTCTTAGTAATACTTGCATTTCTGCTCTTAGAGAAGAATCTGTCTTCACATGAACTTGCAGTCTTGAGACCTTTCATCTCTTTACAAACTATTTTTGGTTTTGGCTAACATTTTTTATAGAAGACTAATACAGGTCTCCAAAGTTGTTGTATATTTGTTTTAATATCTGTAGCTGACATTTATTTAAGCATACTTGCTATAAGCCAGGCATCATCAAAAGTGTTTTATATGTATTAACTCATTTATAGTTTATCTTATGGGTGAGAATAAACTAAGGTTAAATGACAATGGGATACCAAAAGCCCATTAGAACACCCCTAGTAATTAAAAGCAGGAATTATAATACAGGATGATCTCGGGTCCCTAAAGTCCTATTTTAAAGTGGTAGGGCTGGTAGATTTTGAGTTAATGTTTTAATGATTTTAGTGCTCATCGTACCAGAGTCCTTTTTAACGGAAGAGATCCAAAAAAGTCAAGGACTATTTCCCTTCTCTTCTTTCCCCCAGAATTGTGTGAAGCTTTTTTCCTGAAATTTCTCGATTTTTTGATTTATAGGATATAACTGGGTTCAAGACCCTCACTTGAATGAGGAAATTGTCATAGGTTTTAGCAAATCTCAAGAAGTCAGCGTCACACCGCTCTCTTTCTGTTTTTCTGTCCGTGTAGAATGGGTGGGGTCAGAGGTCCCCCAGTGGCTTCTCCTCAAATTTGTGTTTATTCTCCATACTGCCTTTTTTTTCCCCTGCAGGTCCAATTTATTGGTCACTTCTGCTTTGTTCTCGATAGTGCAATGCCAGCCCAGTTCCCGAACAAGCTGCTCGCTAATCATCCCAAGTTTCCCTTTGGAAGGCAGCGATGCTCACCACTATACCACCAACGCCCAAGTTTCCCTTTGGACTTGGCACATTACCAGTCACTGTCATTCACAGAAGGAGGACCTGCTGGCCAGCCTGCGCTAGTAGTGTCTGGGCACAGAGAGACAGCCCTGACTTTGTGTCTGTGGAGGCTGGGAGATGGGACTGGAGTAGTGCTTCAGTGTCCTGTCAGCTTGTGTCAGATCACGCCCTTCACTGGCTAGGATGTTGAGTTAGCACATCTGTCCCTTCATCTCTGCATATAAGTACCGTAATGCATTCAAAGGGCTGAGCAAAGCCTCGGCTGACTGACCTCTTACCACCAGTATGGTCCCTTCTCCGGTCCGCTTAGCTCCTGGTTCCTTTAACTTGGGAAAGACGATTCCACAGATGTAGATGGCGCTGTCATTCAGAGCCACCCTGTTTACAGTGAGGGAGACTGCTCTTTCTGTGAGGAATTCCTTCACTGTGAATTTGCCTGCATCCCCGGTGCAGCCATCCACGCATAGGTTTTCGGGCTGGTCCGCACCGTAGCGAAACCACAGGCTTTGTGGTTGCTTTGAAGGGCACCCCGTGTGGGAGAAGGAACACTGAATGGTTGCGGTCCCTTGATTGTGGGCTACTTCGAGGTAAGGCGGTTGATGGACAAAGACCATACACTCACGTGTAGCACCTGTGGGAGGAAGCGCACGAGCCATGTTTAGGGGGCTTCTCACTTCCCTTTGCCTGTGCTTCTGTTTTACTGACATCTGGGGGCTAGGGAACTCCAGAGTCCTTTCTTTTCCTTACCGCTTCCCAGCACAAACAAGACTATACTAATAAGACAGCAGTGGTCCTCACTTTTCCTAACCCCTCGCACTTGCTGACCTTACCCTGCTGTCGGCTATGATGTCTGGTTACTTGAGGACAGAGAGGTTCCAGTAGAGTCAGCGTGGCGGGCAGAGGTGGCAGCAGATCTGGAGTCAGGAACTGGGGGACCCCAAGTTTACTCTTGGTGACCTTATAAGCTTTCCCTTGATCGCTAAGCATGCTGTCCCATCTGTACCCCCGGCCTCCCAGGAGCCTTGTGGTCAGTGCGGTAACCTCATGCAGGTGTCGCTGCTGACTGAGCACAGGAGTGAAGGGATTTTCTTTTTCTTTGGCCTTGTGAGGGTTGGGATTGCTAGGAATTCATGGCAATTCACAATTACTCCTTTGTAAGCCTGGTTGTCCCTACAGGACACATAAAAGACAAGGTGCACACCTGGGGAAATACAGCCCTGGCTTAGCCTCCAGCATATTTGGTTACCAAGCCGAGACCTAATGAGTTAGCCATGCCACAGTGAGCAGATTTGATTTCTTCCCTGCACCAGCACCCTGCTTTGTAGTCCCTGGTAGCTTCTGTCTCGTTTGATGAACAGTGTTGTGATAAAGAGCACAGACTTGAGTTCAGATCCTAGCTTTGTGGTCTGTAGCAAAGTGGGGATAGTATATGCAGCTCAAGGAGTTAGTGGGAGGTTTAAGTGCATAAGGAATACTTAGTTGGCTAAGCCTTGATAAGAATTTTATAAAAGGTAGCTAGTTCTGCCGCGCTTGTCTCCACTTCTCCTGTTCCCATGGTGTCACGTGCCTGTTTTAGGGATAATCATGGGTATCTCAGCGGGTGTCTCAGCGGGCGTTGGCAGGCCCGGGACTAGACACCCCGTCCAGTGCTCTCTCTGCCGAATGCTTCATCCAGAGTATGCCGCCTGGGTCCCCACCTTGGCCTTCTAATCCCAGGCCCGTGAGGTGGAAAGCCACTCTGAGGTTTACAGATGGGAAGATCTGCTCTAAACCCTTTTTGGGGTAAGGGAGGGTCTACGTAAAATAGTATTGGTTGAGACAAATTGGAATTTATGCAAGTTTTTAGTTTGACTTCTGCCTGGTTATGTGTTTGTACTTCTAATGGGGCTGCCTCTGAGTAGGAGACATGAGGCTGTATTTACCAGACTTAGAGGAGTGAGTGAGTCCAATCCCTCACCTGCAGATGAGTGAGGAGCCTTCTTTGGAATGTGTTCCAAATGGTCTTATTTGTCTGAGTTTGTCCTTTGCTACTCTAAATGAAATTGAAAAGTAATCCAAGTGGTCTGATGCTTGAATTTCAGACAAGATTTTTGTGTTTTGTTTTTTGACTTAATGGTTTTCTTAGTCTTCATCCAGAACCAGAAGATAAATTAAAATTAGAATCATGGCATTTGTGATGCAGATATATTCTCCCCATGTTTTAATTTTAGTATATGTACGATCTGAGATGAGCTGGGAGTTTTTTAATGACCTGGTAAATATAGACCAGAGGAGAGGGTAAGGTCACCTGGAGAAAGACCAGCAGGCTCCTCACTCCTCTGCAGGTGAGGGATTGGACTCACTCCTAAGTCTGGTAAATACAGCCTCATGTCTCCTACTCAGAGGCAGCCCCATTAGAAGTACAAACACTTTGCAAGTTATAATGATCAATATATATTGGGGGTTTCAAAGGGAGTTGGGCCTGCCAAGATCTAACAGTTAACCAATAGCATCTCAGTCTGAAGTCCTTTTTCAGATAGTCTTTTTTTTTTTTTTTTTTTTAAGATTTTATTTATTTATTTGAGAGAGAGAGAATGAGAGAGAGAGAACACCTGAGAGGGGATAGGGTCAGAGGACGAAGCAGACTCCCTGCCGAGCAGGAAGCCCGATGCGGGACTCGATCCCGGGACTCCAGGATCATGACCTGAGCCGAAGGCAGTCGCTTAACCAACTGAGCCACCCAGGCGCCCCCTTTTTCAGATAGTCTTAAAAGGGAAGCTGACTTAAAAATTTTGGAGAACTAATGTTCCAGGGAAGAAGAAATATTTGCAACTTTGGAGTTTCATGTCTCCACTTCCGACTTCTGAGTGTCAGAGAAGAGCGGTCAGGGACTTCCTTTGAGAGTGCTGACGGGTGAGGAAACGCCTGCCCCTCCCCCGCACCAGTGACACAGCCTCTTCGCCAAAGTGAGAAGTTTGGGTAATGGGTCACACCAAGCCTAGTCCTGCAAGAATTTCTCTTTAAGAATTCTCTTACCCTATAGGATTCTTTTTTTTTTTTTTTCCCAATGCAGTACGCTCTGCAATGGCTGAAAGTTTATCTTCTTGGTGGAGGGAATAAAAGAAAGATCACTTTAGGGGCACCTGGGTGGCTCAGTTGGTTAAGCGTCTGACTCTCGATTCTCTCTCTCCCTCAGTCCCTCCCCCACCCCCCTCTTAAAAAAATCACTTTACTGTGATCCAGGCTGGAAAATAAATAGAAAACTGATTTTTGACACTTCATCACATGGAGAATTTCAAGCATGCGCAGAAGCAGCAGGCTAGCACGGTGAACTCCCTGCTGCTTGTTGCCGCAGTCTTGTCTCGCCTCTCCCCGCACCTGCTCCTTCACCGCCCCCAACCCGCTCCTTCAGCCCCCCACCTGCTCCTTCACTCCCACATGATTTTGGGGTAAATCTCAGATACTCTATCTTCATATCTGTCAGAGTAGATCTTTAAAAAATAAGGATTCTTTTTTAAAATAATACTAATGAAAATAGTTTATGGAAGTCATTTATATGGATTAGGAAAAAAAATCAGAATATTACTGAAATCAGGGCACCTGGGTGGCTCAGTTGGTTGGGTGACTGCCTTCGGCTCAGGTCATGATCCTGGAGTCCCGTGATCGAGTCCCGCATCGGGCTCCCTGCTCGGCGGGGAGTCTGCTTCTCCCTCTGACCCTCCCCCCTCTCATGTGCTTGCTCTCTCTCATTCTCTCTCTCTCAAATAAATAAATAAAATCTTAAAAAAAAATATTACTGAAATCACTCATAGTCCTTGTGCTCAAAATAACCATTGTTAACATTTTGATATATTTCTTTACAGATGAGAAAAAAACAATTTTAAGAGCTTTTGCTACCTTCCCTGTCCTATGACACAGACTCTGTGAGCAACTCTGAGATTATTAGCTTTATTGCAACTATGATGAGATGGGTTATTAGAACCACTTTCTCCTTCATAGAGGAAAAAGTATAAGCAGAATTTTAAAAATATATCTATTATGGGACGGTTATGCTCTATGGAAGGAGCCATGGCAGCTTTTTTTTTTTTTTTTTAAATGACAGGTACTTTTTAATTTACCGCAATCTGGCTTTTCAGACACCTTATTCTTTGAAAATATTCAGTAAGTACTGTGTAGTGCCTATCCTGAGCAGTGCGCATTTGCCCGTACAGATATGACATTGTTGTGACTAGCTCACGTGATTTTAAGAACGTTTTCAACCCTTTGTTTGGTGAGGTGCTCTGCTTTAAAGCATCAAAGGGAATTTTCAAGGTTAATCTGAAACTTCCTCAGCTGTTCTTTTATCACACTCTTTGTCTTGGGAAAAGAGACCATTTCCATAGCGTTAGACATTGAAAAATTAATCTGTAGGGGCTTAAAATATAAATGCGTTAGTGAGGAATAGTGATTGATTAGGTAAAATGGAGGAGAAAAGAAAGAATCTTACCAACATAAAAGAGAATCAGGGTGATTTCCAGGCCGAGAATGATCCTGCCTCCCTTCACAGTCTCCATTTCTTGGGGTGCGCGTGCGGTGGTGGTCACTGTGCATTTGAGGAGAGTTGGCTCTTTTTTTTCTGTCTCTTTAGAAAAGGAAGAACTGAAGAGAGGAACTCTTATTAAGGAACCATAACCGGGAACTTTTTGAAATTGTGTAAAAAATTGTTTGTAATCCAGTTTCATCACTTAAGAGTTGAGGTTTTAGCCTAGAGCACATTTCTAAATATCCATATGGTTAATTTTGTCTTGGGCTTGTAGATGTTTTGAGGGAGATTTTGATTTACACGTGGTGTGTATTCCCAGGAAAGAGTATTGTTGGACAGGTTATTGGTACTTTAAATTTCCAGAGTAGTTCAGTTGCTGATGCTGGGGCACCTACTGTGTGCTCAGTGCTGGGCCAGTAACACTGGAAAGCTGGAAGAAGCAGAAGGAGGTGTCTTCATGTAGTGAGGAGAGAAAAATTAGTGACCGGTACATCGTGGTACAATGAAGAAACGCGTGGCATTAGCGAGTTGTACCTCAGACTTGTGTAACCCCTTGTTACTCTGTTGTCGAAACCAAGTGTGGGCCTCTGTCGTGGTTCCCTCGTGGCCCCTCTCCTGCCCTGCGGCGATCTCATCGTCAGGTTCTTCCCTGGAAGCAGCAGAAACGGACTCTGGCTGACTTCAGTGAGGGAACTGAAAGGATTCGAGGGTAGCTCACACCGTCACGGGAGGCTTGGAGAATCCCGTGTGGGGTCTCCGGCCAGGCCAGACGCCTCAGATCATGCTGTTCAACTGATCGGACGGGTATGCTGCTGCCGCCAAGCACTAGGGACCGTGGCTCGGACCACACTCTGTTGTTCGTACCACCGCGTGGTCTCGTGGCCACTTCTCTGGGTCACTTGCTCTTCGGTCCACGTGTCAGGCGAGTGTGGCCGAGCGTAGGTCACGTGCCAGTGCCTGCCTTCGCTGCCTCTCCAACACGATTCTAGGAAGAGGGTTCAGGTGCTGGGCCACCAAGAGGAGCGACAGATCTTTCCACTGTAATGTCTGGACTCTTGGCACCTATTGATGACGTCTTTTCTCACAGAAAGCCACTGTCTGTCTGAAGTTAGTAATACTTTTAACGTGTGTGCATTTTTTTAGCATCACAAGTCCTAAAACCACCCCAGAATTGACACATACCATTATCTTTGTGTCCACGTGTCTGGACCCAGTGCCTGGTGTGAACTTGAAGGCCTGAAGACCTTATCCAGGCACCTCCACCCCCATTCCACAGGCATGTGACGCTCATGGGCTTGGAAGGGACAGATTCAGACTTCAGGCACTAGTCCAAAAAATGCTAGGCTGACGCGTCCGTTCTAGTGCTCTACCTTTCTCTGGTTTTGGAGCTTAACTTTTATAAAAGTGTTATGAAAAGTTAGGGAGTGGATCACCTTCCCTTGAAAAACACACCGATGATCTGTCTTTATAAATTAAAAGCCTTCATTAGTCTATTTCAGCCTGATAAACCTTTCTAGTTAATATATTGCATACATTTACTACATCATGGGTATATTTTCTTGCATTTATCCCTAAACCTTCTTTCACATTTTATGGGTAACTCTCTGCTTCCATTTTCCTGTATATAATGAGGAGTTCTCCAAAACCATGAACACTGACAACCCAGTTGGTCTAATGGAGGGTAATATCTAAAACTGTCAGAGAAGGTAAAAGTATGGGCTTTGGATCCAGATAAACCTGGGATTACATTTCTGCTCTTATCCTCCTAACCTTGCAGGCTTGGGCAAGTTCCTCAGCCCTCTGGGTCCATACTTCATCTCTTTGTCCTCCTCAGAGGGTATCGGGGAGATGAGTCATCGAAGCACCCAGTGCTTGGCACATACCAAGTCCTTGGCAAATGTTGTTCTTCCTCCCTTCTCTCTTTGAATAACTTGTTTGTTCAAGAATTTAACTTAATGTTTCTATTTGTTTTAGTAGGTGGCAAGTGGGAGAAACCATCAGAAATTTTAGAAATCAAGGGACAGAATTGGGAAGAACAAGTGAATAGTCTGCCTGAAGTTTTCAGAAAAGCTGGTTTTGTTATTGAAGCTTTCACCAGACTACCATACCTGTGTGAAGGCGACATGTATAATGACTACTATGTTCTGGATGATGCTGTCTTTGTTCTCAAACCAGTATAAACACGTGGAGGCCCGAGTCTTCAGCGCCCACCCCAAGAATGTACACTCCAGAAGAGGGTCTGCGTTTGTGATTATGTGAAGGGAGGACCTTTGGGGACTGCCATTCTGAATATCATGTAGGAATTTAAAAAGCCAAAATACTAATTATTTCTTTGTAGTGTGTAAAAGGAATGTTTTTAAAAAACAAAACCCAACTCTTTGAGGATTTTTATCAACTCTTTACTCAGTATACAGGTCACACTCCAAGTATGGAAGATATTTTTTATACTTAATTACAGTAGGGACTCATTCCCAGTCAAAGCAATAGTCACGACCTCACATGGAACCAATAAATACGGATGATTGTTTTTAATAAAATGAAGACTGGCAATAAAGCTGTCCGTTCAATTGCAAATATTTGGTTATAAGGTATAGCCACTGATACTCTTTCATGTTTAGAAATTCTTTGTCATTATTCAAAAAATGTTTTTAATCACGCTAATAAACTTTTTTGGAGATGACTCTGGCATCATGTTTGAGTTAATATAAGGCTTCCTTCCCTAGGATCTTTTATTGCTTTGGCTTCAGGGGTGCCCAAATAGGAGCAGTATGTGACAAATGCAGTCAGGACTATGTTACTGGGTGGGAGCCAGGGGATTATTGCAGACTGGTGAGCCCTGAACCGAGGCAGTCTAGACCAACCCTTGGAAGAACAACCTCATTCAGATCTAGTACTTCAGGGGCCACCCCCCGTTCCCCATTTCATGTTGCTTTGGGAAATGCAAAACACTGGCTTCTGAATTCTGCTTTTCTGGATAATCTCAGGTTCTCAGAATTGAAACATTTGATGGTGGCTGCTGACAAAATGCAGCCTCAAAATGTTTTAATTCCACTTCTTACTCTACAACGTGTATACCTCTTTCCCAGAACCTGGTTCTTCCTGAAATCCGTAACTGAGTTTATTTGCCAAGAATATGGATTGATGAAGACCCTGTCAGACTCCTACATTCTAGAATCCGTGAGTGCCTCCAGCCATATACCCCCAAATGTTGCAATAGAGGAACTCATTAGCAAGATCAATAACCATTGTGCATATTCCAAAGAGAGCAGAGCACTTAACCCAGAATCTAAAATCTCAGTAATAACAGAGGTGCGGATTTGAGTGTGGTTATTAACAATATGTTATTCTCATGACTTTATTTCTTTTTTTCAGCCAAGTGTTTCATTAAATATTCTCATTTATATGCTCATAGAAGTCATCAAGTCAACACATTTACTGCAACACCTGGGTATAAAGGAGAATGAAAGCCTTGAGAAGAATTACTTTATTATTACATTCCCACATCCTCACACCACTATCTTCCACTGTTATTGTGTTGTCATAAGAAGAGTTGGGTTATATGATTTATGCAAAATTGTTATTGGTGCATTCTAGTGCTTTTTTTCCTCCCAGGAATTCAAATAAGTGAAATGCGAATACTTAGCACCCTGGATTATAAAAATAGAGGAAATGAGTAAACTTAATGTCGTTCTTCAACAGTTGAGTTTTGTTTCTTTATAAACTGTCATAATCTTGCTGTTTAGACTGTCGAACAAGAGTGCAGGAGTAATGGATGTTCAAAGAGGCAGGTTGCTGCAAAGTGTTTCATAATTTTGAAATCAAGAATTAATCTGATGGTCTATTAAAAAAAAAAACCTCGCTTCTTTATCCCCCCAAAAAGCAGAGAAAGCACACTCATTTATGCATTTCAGAGATACAAATAGTTTCTCAAAATCAGGTTCTCTGGAGACCAATATACTAACAGTTCGGTTTTAGGATGAAAATTTAAACCAGCAAATCCTAGCACATTTGATACTTGGTCTTGAAAGTCTTGGTGGTGTGTCGCCACTCCACTAGGTGGCAGTGTTGCTTACTGAGTGTCAATGGCTTCCGCTCCCCCACCCCCCAATGGAATCCTGTTTTTTTCCCCAAAGTACAATAAAGCTGCCTTCTTGTCTGCACCATTCTTCGTGTAAGTGCTTCATATCAAATTTAAGGTTGTGCTGGAGAAATTAAGAGGAGCTCTATTTGTGGTCAAAGCAAGTTAACCTATTGACCTGGAAGGTCACGGGGAAAGGCAAGGCAAGCTGCACCTGTGATTCACAGCCCCTTGCACCTGCAGCACGAGCCCCTTGAGTGTTGAGCCACTGGTTGCAGAGACGAGAAGGAGAGAAGGTAGAATACCCTCAGTCATTTCTCCCTTGTGCAGAGTAGTTAAAAGCGATAGTGTATTTTGCCCTTCTATATGTCTTACCAGTTTCTACGCAGTTGACCTTTAACAGCAAAGAAGCTGGGCTGGGAAATAAACTGAAACTTAGTCGTTTCAAGTCATCTTTCTGATTAAAACTTTGTTTTCCCTTAGATCTGAGTACAGCGTTGAAATAGACTCGTTACTGAAGATGTTTTCATCAATTGCTTCCTACTACTTGGTTACTGATTGAAGTGTTTCATGGTCCTTTTCTCTAACAACTACAGCACATATTCAACATGGACTTCCAGTGGCTGAAGTGATCCCCCACGTTTGTGCAGATGGCTGTGTACCCCCAAATTCGCTTCTAGCCAGTGCCTCCATATTACAGCTGGAAGACCCTGCGCCGAGTCGGGGCTGTCTGGTCTGACTTGCACTACCTAGGCACCCACTGAGCACATACTTGGCTTAAAATTTACCTGAAACAGAATGCTCACAACCTTACAACCAACTTAAAAGATAAAATGGCAGGAATTGGCAGAAGGAAGTTCACATTGTACCCACGCTAAGAAACATTTGTTCGTTATCTAAGTGAAAATATGCACCCAGAATTATTAAGGAAATATTGCCGCAATATAAAATTCAACAGCCTGCCTTTTTGCAGTTAGTGGATGATGAGGCGATAGGCCACAGTGAACGGCACAATAAAAATTAAAATTTCATATCTACTGTAACTATGTATAGGCATTCATATTTTGCTGCTTCCTTTATCAATTCTAATATATTTGTGTTGTCTTTGTCTACTATGTAGGAATTTGAACTTTTTTAAGTTGTCACTTGCTCTTTAAAAATTTATTTTTAAATAAATTTTTATTTTCATATAATGTTAGATTTGGAGAAATCTTAACGGAGATAGCACAGAGAGTTCCTGTACACCTTTTACCTCGTTTCCCTAATGTTAACGCTTTATGTAGCCGTGGTGTGTTTGTTAACACTAAGAAATTAGCATTGGTATATTAAGTAAACACCAGTACTGGGATTTTGCCCATTTTCCCATTAATGAACTTCTTCTGTTTTAGGAGCCAATTCAGAATATCATATCCCATTTAGTTGCTTACTTTAAAAATTATTAGGGGCGCCTGGGTGGCTCAGTTGGTTGAGCGTCTGCCTTCGACCCAGGTCATGATCCCGGGATTCCGGGATCGAGTCTCGCGTCAGGCTCCCTGCTCAGCGGGGAGTCTGCATCTCCCTCTGCCCTTCACCCTGCTTCTCCCTCTGCCCTTCACCCTGCTTGTGCTCTGTTGCTCTCAAATAAATAAATAAATAAATAAATAATTATTAGTGTTTGCTGACATGACCCCATTATTTATCTTCCAATTTCTTTTAAGTTGTAGTAAAATAAACATAACAAAATTTACCACCTTAGTCATCTTTAGGTGTACAATTCAGTGGTATTTAGTACATTCATACTGTGCAACCATCACCGTCTATTTTTAGAACTATTCATCTCGTAAAACTGAAACTCCATGCCCATTAACGACTTCCCATTCCCCCTTCCTCCAGCCCCTGGAAGCCACTATTCTGTTTTCTATGAATTTGACTACTCTAGGTTGCTCATGTATGTGGAATCCTACAGCATTTGTCCTTTTGTGACGGGGTTATTTCACTCAGCATAACGTTCTCAAGGTTCAGCCACGTGGTAGCATGTGTCAAAATGTCTTTCCTTTTTTTAAAAAAGTATTTTATTTATTTATTTGACAGATATAGCGAGAGAGGGAACACAAGCAGGGGGAGTGGGAGAGGGAGAAGCAGGCTTCCCGCGGAGCCGGGAGCCCGACGTGGGGCTCGATCCCAGGACCCTGGGATCATGACCTGAGCCAAAGGCAGACACTTAACGACTGAGCCACCCAGGCACCCCCTTTTTAAAAATTTTTTAATTCCAGCATAGTTAGTTAGCATATAGAGTTATATTAGTTTCAGGTGTACAGTATAGTGATTCAGCAGGTCCATATATCACCCAGTGCTCGTCAAGAGAAGTGCTTTCACTTTTGAGTATATGCTCAGAAGTGGAACTGCTGGTTCATATGGGAATTCCCTGTTTACTTTTTTTACGAATTGCCATACTGTTTTCCACTGCACCATTTACACTCCTAACACTGCACAGGGTTCCAGTTTCTCCACATTCTTCCAAATGCTTGTTCTTTTCTGTTTTTCTTCATAAGTAGCCATCCTAGTGGATGTGAGGTGTTGTTATCTCATTGTGGGTTTGATTTGGATTCCTTATGATTTGTTTTTATAGCATAACTTGTATGCCATTGGGTTTCATTTACTAGTAATTTGTGCTTTGTGGCTCGCTATTTATATTGATATCACTGAATTGGAATCCGTGCTCACTGATATCAAAGTACTTCTTTTTAGCTATGACATTTTATACTTTTGGAGAATTAGGAGAGTCCTGTTACATAACTAGAACTTAAGATTTCCCTCTGGATTTTAGAGTCAGTATGCTGTAGTCTCATGAACTAAAAAACAGTATTTTTGTTACAAGACCATTTAAAAATCATTTTGAGGGGCGCCTGGGTGGCTCAGTCATTAAGCGTCTGCCTTCGGCTCAGGTCATGATCCCAGGGTCCTGGGATCGAGCCCCGCGCCGGGCTCCCTGCTCAGCGGGAAGCCTGCTTCTCTCTCTCTCCCACTCCCCCTGCTTGTGTTCCCTCTCTCGCTGTGTCTCTCACTGTCAAAAAAAAAAAAAAAATCATTTTGAATATATGCAAAAATGAAAGGATTTACCCCCCTCCCAAATATTGACCATGTAAAATTGGAATGCCTTATACATCTACACTTCTTAAGTTCTGGAAAATAATTAAGAGCAGGTACAATGCCCGAATGTTGTTTTCTTATAGCCTGTTTAGAAGTCAACACAGAATATTGTGTTTTGTTTTGTTTTCAGAATATTGGTTTTAAATACCCTTCAACTGACCTCAACATTTTTCAAATGGTAGAGTTGAGGTGGTTGAGAATACACTGGCAGTCCTTTTTATACTCAGCAGAACAAAACAGGTTTTCCTACACTTAATTTTGCCACCATTTTTTTTTTTAGTTTTAAAAATTTAATTTTAATTTTTTAATGTAAGCTCCATACCCAACATGAGGCTTGAATTCACAACCCCAAGGTCAAGAATCACATGCTTTACCAACTAAGCCAGCCAGGCACCCCTGCTGCCTTGTTTTTATTATTTATAACATGGCTGTGACTGATCATAAAGCCCTACTGGCTTTTGCATTATAAGTAACATGTCTGTTATAGACATAGTAGAAATACACAGAGGTGAAAAGAAGAAAGTGCAAATAAACTTCACCTAGCCTACAACCCTGAGAGAACCAGTATTAACATTTTAGTATATGCCCTTTCAGACTTTTTCTACACACGTAGGTACCTCCCCCCACACACATTTATAAACTTTTAACATTAAAAAAAAGTAAAAATGAAAAGATACTCTTATCCTTCCAGGATGAATCATGTGAAACTCATAGACACCTGTTTTCTAAATCAAAACTTGACAAAGGATGAAAGACATTTCCCATCATTTAAGGCTTGAGAGTGAGCTTCTTGTTTTAAAAGATTAAACCAAGAGCTGGGGATAAAAGAATTTTTTTTTTTTTTGAGAACACTGAACACTAATATTATATAAATATTGACCGGATGAGCAACAGAACAGTACAGGTGGCCATTTCTTTCTCTCTTTAAGATTTTATTTATTTGACAGAGAGAAAGACACAGCAAGAGGGAACACAAGCAGGGGGAGTGGGAGAGGGAGAAGCAGCCTTCCCGCTGAGCAGGGAGTCAGATGTGGGGCTCTGTCCCAGGGCCCTGGGATCATGGCCTGAGCCGAAGCCAGATGGTTAAAGACTGAGCCACCCAGGTGCCCCTAGGTGGTCATTTCTGAAGAGAATCTCTAATTTTGCCAATGACAAAATAATGTCGGCATTAGGCATTTTAACTATTTTAAAAAGTTCAGGTACTGAGATGTGTTTTGTTAAATATGAAGGATTGCAAGGAAATCTCTAGAATTCACAATTCTATTTTCACTAGAAAAGAGGTAAAAGTTATGCATAATCCCAAACCGTAACACTTCGATCGACTCCCAGTTTTAATAAAAGTGCATATTACTTAATATTTGACTTTTTGTGGTTCTTCCTTGTGTTACTATTACATGGTCTTTGTTAATGCCCATTTTAATGGCTATGTAACCCATAGAGTTGCTGTATCACACTTGATGTAACCATTTCTTTATTGGTGTACAGTTACACTGGGTCTTTTTCTACCACCACTTGCTGTGTGTGTATATACTTAATGCTGGGGCAGTAAATATTTTGGTGCACGAGCCTTTTTTAACTTGGGAGGAATTTTTCTTTTTCCCTTCAGACAAATCAGGTCACATTTACGGACCAACCGGTCTGAACATATTCACAGTTCTTATTATTCAAAAAAAAAAAAAAATTCATTATGGAAAAATCCCAAGCTCTTAAAAAGGAAGAAAGGTAATAATTACCCCTCTTCACTGGCTTCAACGATTATCCACGCATGGCTCAATCTTGTTTCACCTAGGCTCCTCCCGCTTCGGGACCCCTTTACTTCCAAGCAAATCCCAGACGTCATGTTTCAGTTTTGCAGACATAGATCTACGAAAGAGAAGGACTTGTAAGAGAACCGCATTACAATGCTCACACCTAAAAAACTTCACCTTTGCCTATCCAGCGACCACACTGCTCCAACTGTCATAATTTTTAACAGTCTGTTTGCATCCGGATCAAATAAAGTCCCACGTTGCAAGTGGTGGCTCTATCTTTTTTTTTTTTTTTTAAGATTTTATTTATTTGATAGAGAGAGACACAGTGAGAGAAGGAACACAAGCAGGGGGAGTGGGAGAGGGAGAAGCAGGCTCCCCGCCGAGCAGGGAGCCCGATGCGGGGCTCGATGCGGGGGCTCGATGCGGGGGCTCGATGCGGGGCTCGATGCGGGGGCTCGATGCGGGGCTCGATGCGGGGCTCGATGCGGGGCTCGATCCCAGGACTCCGGGATCATGACCTGAGCTGAAGGCAGACACTTAAGGACTGAGCCACCCAGGCGCCCCATGGTGGCTCGCTCTATCTTCAGCTCTTCATCCTCCCCGGCCGGCCGCAATCTCAGAGAGGGGCCAGGCGGCGTGCATTCTGTGCGTCTGCGTCTGGTGCGCTCGGCTCTGCGACCCGCCCGGCTCTCTGTGCGAGGGTTTCCACTCGAAGCCGGCGGGGAGGAGGTCGCGCCGCGCCGGCTGGCGCCGCCCCCGTCACCCCGGCCGCCCCGGGGGAGCCCTGCGGCCCCGCCCCGCGCCCCCGCCCCGCAGCCCCCCTGCGCGCGGGACTCAGAGCGGCCGAGCGGGCACCGCAGGTGAGGCGCGCGCGGCGGGCCCCGGGCGGAGGACCCCGCGGGACCGAGCGCAGGGGACGTACGCGGGCTGGGGGCGCGCCGCGGGGCCTCCCCAGGGAAGGGGCCCAAGGGGCTCATGGGGCGGGGGCGCGGGCGGCAGTGGAGACAGAGAAAGGAGAGTGGGCCGAGGGCAGTCGCAGCTTTAAGGGCTCTTGGGGGTGGGGGCGTCCATGGGAGGGAGAGCGTGCACAAACTTCCAGGAAAGGGCTTCGAACCCACTTAATAGTAGTAACAAGAACAGCAGTGATGGCAGTGATGGTTTGTAATAATAATAGCCGTAAGAACAATAGCATCCGTAATAATAGCTACTGTTCATCGAGTGATTCTATGTGCCAGTGCTGGGCTCCGTTCTTTACCTATTTTCTATGCGAGGCAAATTCTTTACATATTTTCCATATTTTAGCTCATAGCTGTTGTGAGCAAGAAATGGGCAAGTGTAGGTAAAGCAAATTCAGCACCGACTGCGCATTGGATAGATTTATGAACTTGAAAAATGTTTACAGAGTCTTGGTGAGGAAGGTACTGTTGCCATACCCATTGTACAGAGGAGAAAATGCAAGCCCAGAGAGGTTAAGGACTTTGTTCAAGAGCACAAATTGGGTGGGTCCAAATTAAAGCGGGGCTCCTATCCTTGAGACGGCTCCCGCCACCTGGAGTTTGAGGTTCCAGGTGCTGAGCAGGGAGGCTGGGGAGCAAAGCTGGTCAACGCTTTGGATCTTTTGGCTCTGGGTTTGGGAACGGCCCTTCCACTCAGTAGTGTGTGACCTTGGGCCGGTCATTTGACTCCTTGGAACCTGTTTCCTCCTCTCTGAAGTAGCAGTAATGGTAATTATTTGCCTCAAAGGTTTGGGACGCCTGGGTGGTTCAGAAGGTTAAGCGTCTGCTTTCAGCTCATATCATGATCCCAGGGTGCTGGGATTGAGTCCCGCATCAGGTTCCTGCTTCTCCCTCTGCCAGCCGTAATCCCTGCTTGTGCTTGCACAAGGAAGGGGAATGACTGTCCAGAGTCTTCCCATCAAGGGAGGGGCTGGGGCAGGAGCTCAGGCCTCTGTCCTCTAGTCCAGAAAGTAACCACTCCTTTGACTTCTGTACCCACTGTGAGCCTGGCCATTCTAACACCAAATCCAGTTCAATCAGCCTGGTATTCTACAAGCCAGACCAGTTAGCCCACTTCGCACTGATAGCAATGAAAATTGTATTGTAATTTTTGGGGAGGGGGGTGGAAAATCTCCAGGTATCTGGATGGCCCATAAATGTGGGTCCATGATGCAGACCTTAAACGGAGCTGCTTTACAGACAGTAAAACTCCATGTAATTGCGAATTGTTGGTTTGTGTCTGGGATGGGGTGTGCCAGCGTTGGGGAAAACGCCTCAGCATTTCAGCAAGTTTCATAGAGGATGAAATGTCTCTCATCCGTAGGGTGACCAACTTATCCTGGTTTGCCTGCGACTTTTCCTGTTTTAAAAGTGAACCGCGTGTCCCAGGAGAACCCCTCAGTCCCAGGAAACCAGGGTGGTTGGTCTCCCTGCTCATCCAAACGCTCACTCTCCGTTGCTCAGGAAACTGTGTTCATTTCTGGTTTGTGGTTATTGTTGCTATTTGCATTTTAGGTTCCACCAAAGCAGCCCCTAGCCTGCTTGATTTCTGCCAGTCTGCAGTGGGGAGCCTTTGGCGGGGAGGGGGAGGGGCCCATGGAGACAACCATCAACCCCCCAAATCATTATTGTCCTGCACAGTCCATTCAATCCTTCTGGCCAATCTCCTGAAAGAGAGTGACCCAAAGGGCTTTTAATTAAAACCAAATCCCATACTGGTGATGCTCTGGGGTTTCCTTGGAACGAAGACATTATGTGCAGCAGAAAGCGGGCATCTGTTTCAGTAATCCTATACCTCTCCGTTGAGTTAATAGGGAGACCCTGGCAATAAAGCACAAGAAGCCTCATTGTCTGGGAAACTGGACAATTATGAATGAGGCCAGTGCCCCAGGGCAGCTGACCAAAGGGAAGGGAAGAAAAAAGGGCCAAAGTTTCCCCTAAAGCCCAAAAGACCCCAACCCAGTGAGAGTTATTATGAGAGTTGAATGTACCAGCTGGGGGGTGGGATTGGTGGGGCAGAACACGTCTACAAAGGGCTTTGGGATCCCCTTCCCTCAAAATCTGTTGGAATGTGTGCCTCTTGGTGTTTTGTAGGTTTCAAAAGTTTCAGTTTGTTTTTGCCCTGGGCAGTAAAATGAGCATAATTGTTTGCAAAGCTGGTTCTGGAAGTCCCCTTGGGGGTTAGAGGATCCATTTGCTTAACAAGCTAGATAATACCAGGGAAATCTGTAAGAAAGAATACAGGGCCGCCTATAAAATAATCTCAGGAAAGTGTGGGTGGGCATGATGGGGGTTCCCTTCAAGTTCCTGTTAATACCCCAAGAGGGTAGTATCCCGTCATTGGGGTGTGGGCTGCCTGAGAGTCAGGTGAAGCAAAAAGGGCAGCTCCCAGTTTTCATCTGATTTGACCCATAAACAGATTTTGAGGGGTTTCCCCCTCCTTCCACTTGACCTGAAGGACCCATCCCCACCTGTTTCCCCCCCTCGTTCCTCCCCTCCTGGCAGCTTCCATCTCCTTTCCCCCTCATCTCTCCACACTCTCTCACTAAAAACACGCAGTCTCTTCCGTTGCTTTTTCTTTTAAAAGTCAGATATGTGCAGAATTTCAAACACATATAAAAGCAGACATAACAGTATAATGAACCTCACATACTCATCACTCAGCTTCCACTGGCAAACCCATCCTCACCTCCCCCCTCCCTCCTCCCCTATTATTTTGAAGACATCTCTCAGACACCACATTTCTTCTGTAAATATGTACGTGTGTCGCTTGGCGCACTTTTTCAGCAAAGGAACAGAGAAGAAATATTTTCGGCTTTGTAGACCACACCGGTCTCTGTTGCACTGATTCAGCCCTGCTACTGAAGCTTGGAAGCAGCCACAGACGATACTGTCATGAACAGGCCTGGCCTGATTCCCTTACAACTTTGCTTCTGGACACTAACATATAAATTTCATACATGAAATTCCCATGTGTCGAGAGATACCGCCTTTTTTTTTTTTTAACTATTTAAAAAAATAGCTTGTGAGGGGCGCCTGGGTGGCTCAGTCGCTAAGCGTCTGCCTTCGGCTCGGGTCATGATCCCAGGGTCCTGGGATCGAGCCCCGCATCGGGCTCCCTGCTCTGCGGGAAGCCTGCTTCTCCCTCTCCCACTCCCCCTGCTTGTGTTCCTGCTCTCGCTGTGTCTCTCTCTGTCAAATAAATAAATAAAATCTTTAAAAAAATAAAATAAAAAATAAAAAAAATAGCTTGTGAGCCCCAGAAAACCAGGCGGCTTGTTTGAATTTGGGTTGTGGTTTGGTGACCCCTTGTTCGGCGGGGGGGTCATTTGAGAGATCACAGGACTGTCGGGTGCACCCGGGAGCTGGCGCCCGGTAATCGGAGGCTCCTCATCCCCTCCCCTGTCCTTGGAATGTGCACCGTGCCCACCATTCCTGCACTAGGAGCCATTTCAAGGAAGCAAACTCCAGTTAGCGAGTAGGTAGTAGGTCTCCAGGTTTCCACACAACAGGTTTCCACACAGTAGGTCTCCAGGTTGCCCACAACTTCTGTGTGAGGTGGCTGTGTTGCCAGCTGAACCAAGGAGACCCCGGGCCCTGGGGCCTCGACCCAGCCAGACCCGAAGGAGTCACCGAAGGTTCTTGGTCTTGTCACGAGAATGAACTCGAGGACAGACCCACAGCTCAGTGGATGACTAACACAAGTGGGAAAGTTTATTAAAGTGCAAAGCACACTCTCGAGATATGAGAGCAGCGAGCTCTAGAGAGGGAGAGAGAGAGAGTACTCAAGAGAGAGCGCTCAAGAGAGAGGCCTGTCGTGAGGGTCGGGTTTCTATCCTTTACTGACAGCTGTCAACTCAGGGGTGAAATAGTCATGACTTGGGGCGGCAAGCAGGGTTTTGTGATTTTTCTTCCTAATTTGGCCAGGAGTTTCCTGTCGTGGCATCCGCCATCTTGGGCCTGGCTGGTTTGATCTGGCTTCTTGTGGCGTGCTGCCGGGACAGGGCTCTGACCTTCCCCATAGCTGGCCATGACCTCCTCGTTGCTGGCCTCCAGGCATCCTGTCAGAACCTAACCAACTGTCCAACAGCTACAAATCTGAGGTTCTCACAACCTCTTCCTCAGGTTTGGTCAATTTGCTTGAGCAGCTCACAGAACTTAGGGAAACACTTTTACCAGTTTATGAGAAGATACGATGAAAGATACAGATGAAGAGCTAGATGAATAGCTAGATGAAGAGATACATAGGACAAGGTCTGGGAGGGTCCCCAGTGCAGGAGCTTCTGTCCCTGTGGAGTTGGGGTGTGTCACCCTCCTGATGTGGATGTGTTCACCAACCTGAAAGCTCCTAAGCCCTATACTATTGGGTTTTATGGAGGCTTCGTCACACAGGCATGATCAATTATTTTTATTTTTTTTTTTAAGATTTTATTTATTTATTTGAGAGAGAGAGAATGAGAGACAGAGAGCATGAGAGGGAGGAGGGTCAGAGGGAGAAGCGGACTCCCTGCCGAGCAGGGAGCCCGATGCGGAACTCGATCCTGGGACTCCAAGATCATGACCTGAGCTGAAGGCAGTCGCTTAACCAACTGAGCCACCCAGGCTCCCGGCATGATCAATTATTAACTCCATTTTCAGCCCCTCCCTCTTCTCTGGAGGATGGGGGTGGGGCTAGAGAATCATGGCTTGGTTTTTCTGGTGACCAGTCCCCATCCAGGAGCCAACCAGGAGCCCACCCAGAGTCGCTTCAGTGGAACAAAAGATGCTCCTAGTACTTTTACCACTTAGGAATTTACTAAGGTTTTGGGAACTCTGTGCCAGGAACTCAGAGCAGAGACCAATATATATTTTGATGTCAATGGTTTCCTTTCTCTTAGAATCTCGGTCTTGTGCTACCTGTTGTCCAATGTCTGGAAGCCTTCGCTTCATTGTTTTGGTCGGTTTTCTAATTATTTAAGGCAGGAGGGTTTATCTCCTCCCATCAGACCTGGAAGCAAAAGTCCAACTTATTTTTATTGGTGAGTGATGTTCCATTGAATGATACATATTGAACCTTTCACCTCTGCCTAGACAATTGAGTTGTTTCCGGTTTGGGGCTATTATGAATGAAACTGTACAAGTGTTTGTGTGGACGTAAGTTTTAATTTCTCTTGGATAAATACCCAGGGGTGGAATTTGTGGATCATAGAGTATTGCATATTTAACTGTATAAGACACTGCCGAACAGTTTTCCAAAGAGGCTCTTCTTGCTCCACATCATCATCAATACTTGGTATTGTCAGTCTTCTTAACTTTAGCCATTCTAGTATATGTAGTGGTGTCTTTTTTTTTTTAAGATTTTATTTATTTATTTGACAGAGAGAGCGAGCGAGCATGAGCAGGGGAAGGGGCAGAGGGAGAGGGAGAAGCAGGCTCCCTGCTCAGTGAGTCTCCATCCCAGGACCCTGGGATCATGACCTGAGCTGAAGGCAGACACTTAACTGACTGAGCCAGCAGGCATCCCCCCCCCCCTTTTTTTTTTAAGATTTTATTTTTAAGCAGGATCTACACCCAGTGTGGGGCTCAAACCTACGACCTCGAGATCAGGAGTCGCGTGCTCTACCGAATGAGCCAGCCAGGCGCCCCTAGGTAGTGGTATCTAATTGTGCATTTAATTTGCATGCTCCTGATGACTAATGATGCTGATAATCTTTTATGGGTTTACTGGCCATTTCTTTTGTTTAAAATGAAACTTAAGTTTGTATCTTTTCTTGCCTCTATCTTATCTTCTACTTACTGAATAGTAGGAGTTCTTTTTATAGTCTAGATATAAACCCCTTGTCAGATATAACAGAGCCCATGCTTCTAATCACTCCTCTCTGCTGAACTGAAGGAAACAGGAGGGGATGTAAGAACATAAACAGGCCATTGTTGTCATCAAGGAGAGAGATGATTGTGTCTTTGACTAGCATAGGCGTTTAGATGGAGCAAAGTACTTGGAATTTAAAATGTATTTTTAAAAAGAGCTCTAGGGGTTCTGGGCCTGTTTGTTTTTCCCTTTTGTCTTCTGAATGCTCTCTTTCTTTTTTAAAAAAAAAGATTTGTTTATTTATTTTAGAGAGAGAGAGAGAGGATAGGGGGAAGGGCAGAGGGGGAGGGAGAGAAATCTCCAAGCAGACTCCCCATTGTGCGTGGAGCTCGACTCGGGGATCCATTCCAGCACCCTGAGATCATGACCTGAGCCGAAATCAAGAGTTGGACGCTTAACTGACTGAGCCACCCAGGTGCCCCAAGTCTTCTGAATGTTCTTAAATATATTTTAAAAATACAAGCCTGATTCACTTCTATGCTTGAATTAACTACAGGAGGATGTCCCAGGAACCTAGGACAAATTTTCTTTTCCTGTTCCTTTTTCTGAGCCATGGAGTGGCAAGTCATAGAGTTCCAGATTCCAGGCAGGGTAAGTCCTGAGGGAGGAATAATCTGCCATAGTTTCCACACATCTTAGGGAAGGCAGTGGGATGGATCAACTTAGGTACAGGATGCTGTAGAGTGTTCGGGATGTGTGCATACATGTGAGTATGTGTGTGCATGCACACATATGTGTAGGATTTTCAGGATTATTCTAAAAGGGTTTTCAAACCAGGGTTTTCTCACCCTGGGCACATAGGAGCACAGGTATAATTAAAATCACTAAAATTTTCCTTCACGAGTGACTTTTTTTTGCGGGGGGGATCTTTTCCTAACCCATATGTATATTTCTGAGGATTACAAAATTCAGTTCTAGTTATACCTTCAATGGCTTTCTTACAGATTTGCATCCATTGTTGCAAAAAATGGCGGTGAGTATCCCATTTTCTTTTAATCTAAATCTCCTCTACTGGAACTGCCAACTTTTGGATGTTTTACTTCATGTTATTTCTTCGCCTTTTAGGAAGAAATAATAGATGGAAGCTATCTGAATGGTAATGTCCCCACTCTGTCCCCACTTTGCTGCTTCTAAAAATTTCAAACAGAATGTGCCTGTGATCTCTCTGGAATGATTCTTTTAAAGATGTCTTTTTATTTTATTCCCATGTAGCATTACTGGATCTCATACAGTTTCAAAGGTAACCCACCCTAGAGGAGAGGGGAAGGGATGGACTAGATGTTCAATAAAAATTCCTAAAGTGGGGGGGCGCCTGGGTGGCTCAGTCGGTTAGGTGTCTGCCTTTGGCTCAGGTCATGATCCCAGGGTCCTGCTCAGCGGGGAGCCTGCTTCTCCCTCTGCCTGCAGCTCCCCCTGCTTGTGCTCTCTCTCACGCACTCTCTCTCTCTCTCTCTCTCAAAAAAAAAAAAAAAAAAAAAAATCCTAAAGGGAAGTCTTAATTGTAAAAAGTAATGCATACGTATGTATGCATTACAAAAAAATATCAACCAGTGCACAGGTGTTTTAAAGTAGATACATTTGTTTCACAAACTTTTATTCCTCTCTGTTCTGGTACAACTGCTAACATTTATTGAGTGTTTACTATGTAGCAGTCCCATTCTTAGCACTTTGTTCATAGAAATATATCCAATCCTCACAGATCCCCCAGGGACGGTCCTGTTTTTTTTCCCATTGGACAGAACAGTGAAACTGAGGCACAGGGAGGGTGAATCAAGGTCATGCAGCTGGGAAGTGTGGTGGAGCTGAGGGGTGTATCCAGTAGTGGGGCTCCAGGGCCCATTGCCCTGTCATGTTATATACTGCATTCGGACTGCTGTTAGATTCCGGGGATGGGGGGCAGGGCACTAGAGAGTCTTGTGGAAAGACAAATATTAACAGATAGTTCTAATATGATGAATACTATGAGGGGGAAGCAATGGGGATTTGGGGGCCCATGACAAGGACACTCAATTATGTTAAAGTGAAAGAGTCCCCATAAACATTTCTTCTTCCTAATGTAACTAACTCCAGTTGATAGTTTTGGATATATTCTTTCAGGCTGAAATCTATCTATCTATCTGTCTGTCTATCTATCTATCTATCTATCTATCTATCTATCTATCTATCTATCTAT
>NW_023270758.1:1852283-2027594 GCF_011800145.1 Mirounga leonina | reverse complement strand
TATCTATCTATCTATCTATCTATCTATCTATCTATCTATCTATCTATTTTTGTGTTCATTTATTCATCCATCTATTTATTTAGTAACAAAAATGGGATTATAAAGGCCTTCCAATTGTTTAAGGCAGGAAGATTTATCTGCGGCCAGTTACTCCATCATAGCTGGAAACTGAAGTCCAACTCATTCCTTTTTTATTGATGGGTGACATTCCACTGAATGGATGTACGATATTTGTTTAACCTTTTACTTGTTGTTGGACATTTGGGTCATTTCCAATTTTTGGCTGTTTTGAATGAAATTGTGCATTTTCTATGTGGTTGGGTACTGTTTTAAGCACTTTACATGTGTGAACAAATAGAATCTTCACAATTTTTAGCTATATCACATAGAAAGGGAAACTGAGGCACAGGAAAATTCGGTAAATTGCCTGAGGCCGCACAATTAAGTGGCAGAGCCAGGATTTGAATCCGGATTTTGAGTTCACACTCTTAACTATGCTATTCCAACCTCTCATGATATACATTGTATCTGCTTTTTAAATTTAACATAGTAAGGACATCTTTCCAAGTCAGTTTGTTTGGATTGTAGTTAATCCAAGTGGATTGTTACAGGAATTAGAATATTGCACACAGCTCAGAAATGATAATTGTCTTTGAGAGAAAGGGATCCTGGAAGATTCTTAGATTGGGGAACTTGCCCACCACTGTGCCAGGTTAACAAATCTCCTACCTTCTCCAAACACAAAGTTCCTAGCACCCCCGGCCCATTCCCCACATCCTGTCTGAACTCTGGTCTCCTAGCCACTTGGCAAGTAGGGGAACTACTCATCATAGGGGAGCCTGTCATCGTGACCTTCTCCTGTCTTCAACTGAAGCTCCCATGGGTGGACGGCAGACCTGTCCCACAGAGTCCTGGCCTATCTGAATTCACGGAATGTTGCCTTCACCATTCCCAGCCTGCAGGTGTGTACCTGAGATTCATCCCTATCATATATTTCCCTCTCAGCACTCCAGGGTTGTAAACTCAGGGGCCAGGTAGGATGGGGAAATGGACTATAAGGTATAGAGCTAGTTTTCACTTCCACAAGGAAACGTGTTCTGTCCAGTTGTTTTGAAACATGATACAAGCTCTTTTGTGTTTTTCCTCCTTTCTACCTTTGAAGGAGACTTGGTGTATTAGGGTGTAGGCTGAGCTGCTGTAACAAAGAGACCCCAAATTCCAGCAACACAATGTAGTTTACCTCTATCTCTTGTTATCTAGTTCAGAGCTCAGTGGGAGATCCAGAGAGGAGAGGAAGCTCTCTTTCAAAAGACTATCCAGGGCTCCAGCTTCCTTCTATCTGGTTGCTTTGTCATCCTCTACAGAGTTGTTGACCACATGATTGAAATAGCACATCCATTCTCCAACTCAGGAGAGGGGGTGGTGGGAAAGAGGAAGTGAAGGGCGAGCATCTTCTCTTTAAGGACGTGACCTGCAGGTTGCACCCTTCTTCCTGCCCACATCCCGTTGACTCACAGTCCACAGTCACATGTCAGGAGTAAGAAGAGAGACCTTTCTGAGAAGCCGCCTAGTCTGCTAAAACTTGTGGGATTCTTTTGCTAAACAGAATTACAGGAGACTGGCTCTTTGGGTGTAATGACCAGTCTCTTGATTACGGGTCCAAAAAATATTTTTCTTCCCTTTTAACTCTACTGTAAGAAAAACAGTAGCACAGGCATGGTAATAGATGACAAAGATATTTGTGGAGCAGTAGGGCTTGCCGGGGACTGTGGCAAACTGGACAGCACGTGCCTCATCAGCATGATCGTCAGCCCAGGGTGGTATGTCGTATCTTTACCATTATATTGTGAATAGCACAGAAAATTGAGGAGATATTCTTTCGGTATTCAAAAACTATCCGAGTCAGCAAAGAAGTCATGTCATTGACGAATGAAATTCTGACATCTGAATGAATGAAGTCCTGACATCTTTATTGTTTCAATTTTTATTTACTTTATAATGAAAATGAAAATATCAACCAACATTCACATGAGAGCTACATTCAGGGAGTTGGTTGCTAACTCTTTACCAGGACACCCACTAGCTGGAGGTGGCTGTTGGCCTCATGGCATCTGCTTTCTTTCTTCTGTTCATCGGTCTGTGGCCACCTAAAGGCAAGTAATGCCTGCCCCTTTTCTCTCCAGCAGTGTTTTCTCATGAGATGTATATATTTTAACCTGACTAGTAGATATCTTCTCTCTCTTCCTTTGTAAAAATTTATTTATTCATTCAGTATATCTACTTATCTAACCTCTAATCTCTGCCAGGCATTGTTCTAGACACTGGAGACTCAGAAGAGAACAAGGCAGTCACACTACTACCTACATGGGCCTTTCATTCTAGTGGGAGAGTCACTGAGTGAATCATTATTCAACTCATTCAAGATAGGGAATAATGGGTGACACTTATTGATCTCTTACTATATGCTAGGCACTATTGAAAACACTTTACACACACTCCTTTCATCCTCATAAAAACCCTACATAGTCAGTTTCTACGGTGTCTGTTTTTCAGCTAAGAAAACTGAGGCCCCAAAGTAGTGTTGCCCGTTTAGCAAATAAAAATACAGTATTCCCAGGGCACTGGGCTGGCTCAGTAGGTGGAGTGTGTGACTCTTGATCTTTGGGTTGTGAGTGTGAGTTCTACACTGGGTGTAGAGGTTGCTTAAAAAAAAATGCAGTGTTCCCGGTTCAATTTGATTTGCAGATGAACAATGAATAATTTTTTCAGTATATGTCCCATGCAATTTTTGGGACATACTTATGCTGAAAAATTACTCACCGTTTAACTGCAATTCAGATTTAACTGGGCATCCTGTGTTTTATCTACCAATCCTAGTTAAATAACTTGTCCCAGGCCACACAGCTAGTCGGTGGCAATGTGGGGATGTTCCCGTGGGTTGTCTGGCTCTAGAGCCCAGCTTTGCCCATGCCATCACAATATGCTGCCTCTCTAGAGCACCTTTATTTAACGGAGATTTAGAAAATAATTCCCCAGACAGCAGAGGTAATCTCTTTTAGGAGACGCTTTTGTCCTCTCCTCATCACTTCCGAGGGGACGCCAAGAGGGAGTTTGTTCATGCTCCCTGAATTTTGCTTCTACGCTCGTAGCTGGGGGCGTGGGAAAGGGTTAGAGCAGTGCCAGTCGGGGAGTGGTAAACGTCCCGGACGGAGGCCAACTGCTCTGGACTTGAAACCCCAATCACCTATAGGGACCAGGCAGGCCACGGGGAAATCGGCTGGCTGGGTGGGTGGTGAATAGGAGTGTAATTACAGGGAAGAGCTGCTCCCCGGCCTGCTGTTCTCATCAGGAAGGGGTTACGCCTAGTGTTGCCAAATCTTCGTGTTTTCCAAGAGAACTCGGAAGTCTGGATTTTTGTGGGGAATCCCCTGACTTTGAAACGTTGGCAGCTAATGAAAAGTTTGGAGCCAGCCAAACCAGACATGCCCACTAGCTGCCAGCTGGTGGGCTCTGCTGGGAAGGAGGTGGCCTGGCTGGGCTGCTGGCCATGGTGCTGACCATGTGCTCCTGTCCTGTCCTCACTGAGTCTTCTCAACACCCCAAATCCAGGCAGCTGTGGAACACCACCTGGAGCAGCGTCTGTACCAGCCGCTGAAGCTGCTGGAGGACCTGAGGGAAACAGATGCTCAGCAATTCTGCACCGCCATGAAATGCCTCTTAGAAGACAAGAAGGACCTCTTGGTGAGGCGTTCTTGGCACCCCGGGAGTAGGGGAAATCCAGAGCCAGATGGTATTTGTTGAGTTGAATCCAACTGAGCCTCACTCAGGCCTTCTTTATGTCTTCCTCCCACCTTCTCCCTTCACAATCCCCCCAGGAGCTTGCAGACCTTAGCTTTCTCACTTACTTTTTCCAAAGCTTGCAGACCTTAGCTTCCTCACTTACTTTTTCCAAAGTTCAAATGAAGAGGCTTATAGTATATATTCTTATGGGAACTAAGAGATGAGGGGTACAGAGGAGCTTCTAATAGTTTGGCTCAATAAACATCCATGAATGATTACTATGCATCAGTGGACACTGGGTTCAAAGATGAAAGACAACCCCTGCCCTCAAGGAGTTTACAGTCTGGGGGTAGAAAAAAAAAACCAAACAGAAATAGACAGATTTCTACAAAATAAAGTTGGTGATCAAAGAGCATCACAGAGCAAGGTCTATGAGACCCAGAAAAATCCTTGGGACCCAGAAAGGTGAGGTTTAGAGTTTTCTTTATCAGAGACACTTTAATGTGGGAAACAGTGTTTCCTAGAAGGAGTTGAACCATGTAAACATTTTAATAGTCACAGACTTACTTTAATGTCTATTATTAAAATAGAATGGGAACATCCAACCTGTGAGTTTGGTAGAGATGTAATGTTTCCTATTGAAATGAATTTAAGTTAAAAAAAAAAAAAGTCGGTTTAAAAAAAAAGTATGAGGTAAATAATAGTAAAGGCAGTGCAAAGATACAGCAAAAATGAGGATGCTGGTCTATGAAAATGATATTGATTAATTTTTATTGAGGGTTTACTATGTGTCAGGTGTTAATCTAAGGGAACATTCATCAAACCGTTTCTGTAAAGGACCCGATACTAAATATTTTAGGCTTTGCAGGCCATGTATTCTCTGTCACAACTGCTCAACTCTGCTGTTGTAGCAGGAAAGCAACCATAGGTGGCAGGTAAATGAATGAGCATGGATGTGTTCCAATAAAACTTTATTCACAAAAACAGGCAGTGGACCAGATTTGGCCTGTGAATCATAATTTGCCAACACTGTTCTCAGGGTTTAACATGCATGGACCAATTGAATCCCTTCCAGGATGTTCTGAGATAAGGACAATAATAATCTTACCATTTCAATATTCAGATAAGGAAATGGGCTTGGAGAGGTTGAATGAATAACCTTGCATACACAGCTCGAAAGTGGGATGTTTGAGGTTGGAACCTGGGCTCCTGACTCTAGCTGTGAGTCCTTCTGGCATCTCGTGAAGCCCATGGGCCCCTTCTCAGAATAACTTGTGAAAAATCTATAAAATAAAACACAAAGGATTATAAAGGAAGCCAATTCTATTGAAGGGCGTTTATTAAAATATGTAAAACAAACACATTTGGAGTATAGTAACTGATATGCTTAACACATCCAATGACAAGATTTAACTCTGAGTCAAATAGCTTCTGTAATTTTGAGGAGGTATTGATTATAAAGGAGATTTCAAGATATCTGTGACAACTGTAATGCGTTATGAAAGTTTCAGATTTCTACTGATGACAAATCCAAGGTCCTACTAGTGCTTTGGTGGCTTATTGTCTACATTCATTCCTGAAGGAAATGCTGGAAGTAAGTTCTGTGGCAGTAAAATGAAGGCGCAGTTTCTTCCAGTGTTCACATATGCCCTAAATTCTATCCACAGACCTCTGCTGCAGAACTCCTGAGCTGCATTCCTAACCACTACACTGTTTAGCCCCTGAGAGTAAATGACCGAAGTTAGGAAACACTCGGTCATGGTTAGAAATGTGGGCTTGGATGCAGATACACCTGTTTCAGATCCTAGCTCTGTGTAAGTTTGGGAAGGTTGCTTATTCTATCTTTTGTTTACATCACCTGTGATCTTGAGATAATAATAGCATATAACATTTGTTGAGTGTGTGGTCTTTGCTCAGTCAGTGATGGTTATTATGTTTGCAGGGTGTGCTGGGGGAAAGACGGGTGCCAATCAAATTGTGACTAAGCCCTGTCAGCATTCCTGGGTTCTGTGGTTCAAAAGTCATTCATTCATTCATTTGTTCATTCATTCATTCATTCATCCTAACGGGCTTTCTCAATATTTTCTGGATACCAGGCATTCCTAGTGGAATGGGCGTCAAGGGCACATGGCTTGGGCGTCAAGGACTTTTCTGGCTCAACCCCTGCTGCACACCAAAGTCAGCTGCCTGGGCTCCACCAAAGAGCAGTTCAATCAGACTCTGTGGGGCAGTGCTGGAATCACCTCCCCAGTGGTTCTGATGTGCAGCCGGGGTTGAGAACCATTGGCATGGAGGAAAGACAGGCTCATAAGCATCTCTAATGCATCATGGAGTTTAGCTCAAGGTGCACTTGGGAGCACTTAGTGGAGGGAGATTTGATTTTGAGCAAAGTAGGAGGGCATTTGAGAAGACTTCACCAAGAAGGTGATGACAGTTAAGCTTATCCATGAGGGAGGAGCTGGATTTCGCTAGAGGAAGGAGGTGGGGAGGGAATTCCAGCTCAAGCATGCGCCTGAGGTGTGAGTCATGTGGTATACCTGGAGCGTGAGAAGTTGCCTAATGTGGGAGAGGCAGGTGAAGGCCTCAACTTTGTTCTGTAATAGATAGAAAGTTCTAGAAGGTTTGACAGAGCAGTGATGTTAAACAGTGGTCCTGAATTTCCCCACTACTAAGTATGGTTCCTCCCAGGGCTTCCAAATCTAGAGGCCTCTCACGAGACAATCCTAGCTTCTTTATTTTAGGAGCTGGAAGACATTGTTATTGATTTGAGAGAGATCCGGAAACAAGCCTTCCAGAGCCCTGGTGTGAACCGCAGCCTGTTTGTCATCACACTGGAGAGGTGTTTCCAGTTGCTGAACTCGCTGGAGTGTGTGGAGATCCTGGGCAGGGTGCTGAGGGGCTCCTCAGGCAGCCTTCTGCAGCCGGACATCGCAGAGAAGCTCCCCCAGGACCTGTGTGAGGACGCTTTCAAGAACCTGTGAGTGTTTCCCCCAGCCCATGAACCCCACTCCTCATTCCTCAGAGGTAATATATGGCAGAGGGGAGAAAGCAAGGGGAGCAGGTTAACATGTGAGGCCTGGAGCAGAGCTTAACATCTGTGGAGTTTAGAAATGGTTTGATTAGGGCCCCTGGGTGGCTCAGTTGGTTAAGCGACTGCCTTCGGCTCAGGTCATGATCCTGGAGTCCCGGGATCGAGTCCCGCATCGGGCTCCCTGCTCGGCAGGGAGTCTGCTTCTCCCTCTGACCCTCCTCCATCTCATGCTCTCTGTTTCTCATTCTCTCTGTCTCAAATAAATAAATAAATAAATAAATAAAATCTTAAAAAAAAAAAAAAAGAAATGGTTTGATTAAAACAGTACCTCCCAAATGTCGGTCATTCTGGTACCAACTCACAATTTTTGCCCATCTGTACACCACTGGTACTATTCTTTACTTTTTTTTTTTTTTCTTTATAGTGACTCATTATTTTTATTTTTATTTATTTATTTTTAAAAGATTTAATTGATTTGACAGAGAGAGAGAAAGCACAAGCATGGGGAGCAGGAGAGGGAGAAGCAGGCTCCCCACTGAGCAGGGAGCCTGATGCAGGGCTCAATCCCAGGACCCTGGGATCAGGACCCGAGCTGAAGGCAGACGCCCAACTGACTGAGCCACCCAGGAGCCCCATGACTCATTCTTTTTAACTAACATTTATTTAAAAAGTAACTTTGACATCATTACTGTAAGGTCAAGTCATATTGGGACTAAATGGGACTGCTGCATATGGCAACAAGGAGGTCGTTGGTGACTGGGGCCATGAGAAGAGGCGTGGTGGGGAGGGGACCAGGCCGTAGTGGTTAAAGGTGATCAAGACACTTCATACCCAGTGGGGTGTCTATAATCAAAATGTCAGATAAATATTTGCAAATGACATATCTGATAAAGGGTTAGTATCCAAAATATATAAAGAACTTTTAAAACTCAACACTAAAACTCAACTTTTAAAACTTTAACACTCAGTTAAAAATGGGCAGAAGATATGAATAGACATTTTTTCAAAGAAGACACACAATAGACACATGAAAAGATGCTCAACATCACTCGGCATCAGGGAAATGCAAATCAAAACTACAATGAGATACCACCTCACACCTGTCAGAATGGCTAAAATCAACACAAGAAACAACAGGTGTGGGTGAGGATACAGAGAAAGGGGAAACTTTCACACTGTTGGTGGGAAGGCAAACTGATGTAGCCACTCTGGAAACAGTATGGCAGTTCCTCAAAAAGTTAAAAATAGAACTACCCTATGATCCGGCATTGCACTACTAGGTATTTACCCAAAGGATACAAAAATGCTAATTTGAAGAGATACATGCACCCCAGTGTTTATAGCAGCAGTATCTGCAATAGCCAAATTATGGAAACCACCAAAGTGTCCATCGATTGATGAGTAGATAAAGAAGGTGTGATCATCATATATATATCATGGATATTACTCAGCCATAAAAAGAATGAAATCTTGCCATTTGCAATGACATGGATGGAACTAGAGCGTATTATGCTAGGTGAAATAAATCAGGCAGAGAAAGACAAATACCATATAAATTCACTCATATGTAGAATTTAAGAAACAAAACAAATGAGCAAAGGGGAAAAACAGAGAGAGAGACAAACCAAGAAACAGACTCTTAACTGCAGAGAACAAACTGATGGTTATCAGAGGGGAGGTGGGTAGGGGATGGGTTAAATAGGTGATGGGGATTAATGTGTGCACTTGTGATGAGCACCGGGTGTTGTATGGAGGTGTTGAATCACTATACTGTACCCTTGAAGCTAATATTACATTAGCTAACTGGAATTTAAACAAAAACTTAAAAACAAACAAACAAACAAACCCAAAACCAGGATGTCAGATACTAACCAGTGTTGGTGAGGATATGGAGAAATCAGCACCCTCATATACTATGGAGAATGTGAAATCATGCAGCCTCTTTGGACAACAATCTTGCAGTTCCTCAAAAGGCCAAGGACAGAGTTGTCATCTAACCCAGCAATTCTGCTCTTGGGTATCTATCCAAGAGAAATGAAAATGTCTGTCCGCACAAAAACGGGCACGTGAATGTTTACAGCAGCACTGTTCCTAATAGACCAAAGGTGGAAACAACCCAGAGGTCCATCAGCTGGTTAATAGATAAACAAAATGTAGCAGGTACAGGCTGTGGAATAGTATTTGGCCCTGAAAAGGCCATGAATGAAGTGCTAATGCATTGTCCAACATGCATGAACGTTGGAAACATCATGCCAAGTGAAAGAAGCCAGTCACAAAGATGACGTATCGCATGCTTCCATTTATCTGAAATGTCCGGAAGAGGCAAATCTATGGAGACAGAAAGTAAATTAGTAGTTTCTAGGGGTTGGGGTGACTCGTAGTTGGGAGGTGGTAGCTAAAAGGGTATGGTGTTTCTTTTTGAGACGTTTAAAAAGTTCTAAAATTGAATGCGGTGATGGTTGCACAACTCTGGGAACACCATTGAATTGTACATTTTCAGTGGGTGAATTGTATGATGTGGGAATTATATCTTCATAAAGCTGTTACAAAAAAAGAAGAGGGGTGCCTGGGTGGCTCAGTCGGTTAAGCGTCTGCCTTTGGCTCAGGTCATGATCCTAGGATCCTGGGAACGAACCCTGAGTCCGGCTCCCTGCTCAGCGGGGAGTCTGCTTCTCCCTCTCCCTCTGCCCCTCCCCTCACTTTTTGCACGCACACTCATTCTCTCTCAAATAAATAAAATCTTAAAAAATAAAAAAATAAAACAACAACAACAAGAAAAAAGAAGTGACTAAGAGGTGAGGAAGTGGAGAGCACTCTTTAGAAGAAATTTAGATGTGAAGGACAAAGGAGAAATGGGCCAATAGCTACACATAGCAAGGGAGTGGGAAGGCTTTTTAAAACAAGACAGCTTTGGGTCCATTGGCTGTTTTGACCCTGTCTCAAGTCCTCCACCTGTTTGTTCTGTAACTGACGCCCATGTTCGTCATTTAGATCTGCGGTGTTCAAAGATCTCTACGACCAAACCTCGGCTCATTCCCAGAGAGCTCTCTACTCCTGGATGACTGGGATTTTGCAGACGTCCTCCAAGGCTACTGGTGAGCCTGGGCTTTGGAGTGGGATCACTTTTCAGGGGGAGTCCATCCTTAAAAGTAGTGCTTCCTCTCTGAAGATAGGGATTTGATTTCATTGTCATTTCTGATTTTTACCCATCCTTCCCACCTTCCGAAAAGGGTTTGATGTGGCTTATGGAATAAAACACATACCCCAGGGGCACCTGGGTGGCTCAGTTGGTTCATCGTCTGCCTTCGGCTCAGGTCATGATCCCACGGTCCTGGGATCAAGTTCCGTATCAGGGTCCCTGCTCAGAGGGGAGTCTGCTTCTCCCTCTCCCTCTGCCCTGGCTCATGCTCTCTCTCACTCTAGCGCTCTCTTTCCCAAATAAATAAAATGTTTTTGTTTTTTTTTAAGATTTTATTTATTTGAGAGAGAGAGAAAGACAGAGAGCATGAGGAGGGGTGTGTGGCAGAGGCCACAGAGGGAGAAGCAGGCTCCCCACTGAGCAGGGAGCCCGATGCAGGACTCGATCCCAGGACCCCGAGATCAAGACCTGAGCTGAAGGCGGATGCTTAACTGACTGAGCCACCCAGGTGCCCCAAATAAATAAGACTGAAAACAAAAACAAAAACAAACCCATACCCTATTCCATCCATACACTTCCCACACGTTCCAGTCTCCAAAATAAGGATGCCTCTGCATCTTACAATCAATGGGCTATCCTAGTTTGTAAGTGGAATGTAAATAATGACAGTGTCTTGGATTCGAAGAGAACCTTTAGAGTAAGGTTTCAAGTTCAAGAATCTGTACCATAAATCTGGATTAGAGTGGGACGTGGTAAAATTTTAAAAGGAAATCTAGGCAATAAAGCACAGAAATTTAGTGCGAAGTTTCCTGGCAGCCAAGGCAGAAGTAGATCAAGACTCATTTATTTTACAGATGTGTATTAGAGGAGTCAAATTCATGGAGCTGGAAAGTAGTGGTGGTTGCCAGGGGCTGGGAGGAGGGGGAAGTGGGGAGTCATTGTTTCTTGGGGACAGTTTTGGTTTTGCGAGACGAAAATGTGCTGGAGGTGGATGGTGTTGATGGTTGCACAGCGAAGTGAATGCACTTAATACCACGGAACCATCCACTTACAAATGGTTAAGTTAGTAAACTTTATGTTATGTTTACTACAACCGAAAAAAAAGAGAAAAAAATGACTGTGTAGATGAGTAATGCAGACAGTGTCTCAGACGGCTTCAATTTGTTGAGTTTTTAATGTGAGTCGTGTAAACAGAATAAACTTTTTAAACACTTACCGGATCCTACTATGTGTCAGCAACTGGAGATACAGAGCAAAATAAGACAAAGTCTCTGCTCTCATAGAGCTCTTGTTTTATTGGGGGAGGGTAGGTGGAGAAAAGTTTTAAACCATCAAATTAAGAGAGAGAGAGAGAGAGAGAGAGAGAGAGGGCTCAGGCACCAGTAGGTGCTATGAAGAAAATAAAATAAAATGGATGAATGCTATGGAAAGGCTTAGTGCTTTCGACCAGAACAGGACTTGGCCATCGTTTTCCATAAAGGGTCAGAGTAAATATCTTAGGCTCTGTGGGCCTGTAGTCTGGCTCAATGAATCAACTCTGATGTTCTGGTGCTAAAGCAGATATTGATAACAGGTGAGCAGGCAGGGCTGGGTCCCAGCGGAGCCTTATTTATGGGCCTTGAAATTGGGATTTCACAATTGTCACATGCCACAAAATAGTCTTCTTTTGATGTTACTTCCAACTATTTAAAAGCGTAAAAACCAAGCTCGCAGCCTCCACAAAAGCAGGTAATGGGTTGGATTTGGCTGGTGGGCTATGTAGTTTGCCAGCCTCTGGACTGGAGAATCAGAGAGGACCTGACATTTGAATTGAGGCCATAATGAGAAATGGAACGGATCCTGTGAGGCTTTGGGGGAAGGGTGTTGAAGGCAGGGGAACAGCAAACACAGAGGCCCTGGGGTGGGAATGAGCTCAGTGTTTTGGGGAAACATAAAGGAAGTCTGTGGGACTGGAGTGTAGTGAGGGCCAATCAATCCTTTTCCTGGAATTAAGCTCTGAGATTTGTGTATAAGGAGTGTCCCACAATAGAATAATCGATGTCTTCAGTGCGTAGCAGAATTCCCTCTGCCTGATGCTTATTTACAGCCTCAGAAATTTGAATCTCACCATGTGTAACCCTGAGAGAGCCACTCAGCCTCTAGACTTCCCTAAGTCCTCGTCGCCAGAATTTAATTAGAGACAGACGTTCCTTCTAAAATTCCTATATGCTATGTTTCATTATTATACTCAAGTGAATTAAAACGAATTCTGCTTGTACTTTAAGCTTTTTATTTTTCATGGAGTTCCTTGAGGTAACTGGGAATGCTTTGGGTGTTAAAAATATCCCGATCTTCGGGATCCTTGGTCTGCAGAAATACAGTTTTTACTTTATAACTAATCTAAAATTAACAACTCAACTTGGTTCTTGATGAATTTAGTGGCTCCCTCCCCTACCCACACCCGCCCAGTTCTCTAGCCTTCTGGGACCAGCCCTTCTAATAACCAAGTCAAATGTCCAGAGTCTTCATCTCATCTAGGGGATCCTAGGGCGTTTATCTGTGCTCATCCCAAGAGCTGAGTCCTGGGCTGACGAGGGATCCTGTTGTTCTTGTGACCCAGCCCATACCACAGCTGACTTCACCATCTTGTCTGGGCATGAGAGTCATTGCCCCTGGCTTTTTGCAATAGCTCTTGGTGATGGAGCCACTGTGCCCTGTAAACGCTCCCCTGCTTCTTCCATTTCCCCAAAATGCCACCAACACAATGTTGTTGTGTGTAAGAGTCTTTTACTGAAGGATTGGAGGCAATGAGGGCGATTCTAGCTTAGTGAAATGTGAAGTCCAAATGGAGCCTGGACATGATGTTTCTTGAAGTCCCACTGACATCCCGCTGACGAGCAATTTCAAATGCCTGAACAGAGCGACAGAATCTTCTGGGAATTCAGAGGAGGGAGAAATTACTGATGGCTGAGAAGACAAGACAAAGCTTTAGAGGGAAGAGGGAATGTTTGAACTCAATTCTGAAGATAGGATTTCGGAGCAGAAGAGTTAGGGGCAAAGGCATTCTAGCTGATGAAAAGGGCCCACATGAGAGAAGATTTGGAGAACATTTGGGGTGCATATGAGGAAGGATGAGTAGTTGTTTTGGCTCAAATACAGTAACCTGGTGCTAATCAATAAGGCTGATAATGATTATTACTGGTAGTAATAAAAGAGAGTCATATATATTTCAAGTTTCCAGACTATTTAGTAACTAAGTGAGCTAAAAGTAAAACTATATTTTGTGATCTTAACTATTAAAAAATAGTCTGCATTTTTTAAAGGAATTTTTTTTTAAAGATTTTATTTATTTATTTATTTGAGAGAGAGAGAGAGAGCAAGTGTGTGGGGGGGCGGGGAGGAGCAGAGAAAGAGGGGAGAGGGAGACATAGCAGACTCCCCACTGAGTGCAGAGCTCAACTCAGGTTCGCTCCCACGACCCCAAGATCATGACCTGAGCAGAAATCAAGAGTTGGCCGCTTAACTGACCACACCACCCAGGTGCCCCCAAATAATCTGCATTTTTTTTAAAGATTTTATTTATTCATTTGAGAGAGAATGAGATAGAGAGAGCATGGGGGGGGAGGGTCAGAGGGAGAAGTAGACTCCCTGCGGAGCAGGGAGCCCGATGCGGGACTCGATCCTGGGATTCCAGGATCATGACCTGAGCTGAAGGCAGTCGCTTAACCAACTGAGCCACCCAGGCGCCCATAATCTGCATTTTTAATAAGTTCCCAGGTGGTCCTGGTGCTGCTAGTCCAGGGACCATGCTGCTGAGGAACAAAGCCTCAGGTGGCTGGTATCTGTGATTGCCTATGTGTAGCGTAACGTCTCCTAGGTAGGAGGCTGTCCATAAATGGTTGTTGAACGAATGAATGAACATAGGAAGGAGGTCCTGACATCAAAGATGGTTTTGATTATCGCATACCAGGCAGGGGCTTTTATTTAGTTATTTATTTACATATTTCTCCATTTATTTATTTTTTGCAGACGACTCTGTTTCATGGGTCAGTGCAGAAAACTTATGGATTTTGGGAAGATACATGGTTCACCTATCACTTGAAGAAATTGTGAAAATTAGTCCTGTAGAAGTAAGTGGGAAATGCACATTTCCATGTCCCCATCACCAAGCCATCTGGGGAAAGGTGTATTCTAAACCTCTCATGTTCAGCCAGTCAAGGTGCCCTGGAAAATTGGATACCCACCTCGGCCAATATATCTTGAGTCTCTGAAGAAAACTCTTGGGATGAGGCCTCAAGTGGTTGGTCATCAGATTGCATTTAGTGTAGACGAACCAAGAAAAGAACAAGAATTGTAGACAACCAAGATAGCTCCAATGTGAACCAACATGATATAAAGAAAATGTTGGCTGTGAACCAAAAATCATTTTAGGGTATTTTTGCATTCAAGAAAGGCCAAGGACAATAGCTATAGAGTTTCTGGTCCTTGGAAGCATGAACCCAAATCAAACGAATCATGGATTACTAGTGACTTCTATTTATAGCTACTTCTATTGATAGCTATTTCAGTATGAGCAATGATTGGATTTTAACTGTAGAGTTTACAGTTGAGAAATGTACAAGTTCTAAGGTTACTTTCACTCACTGGCCAACCTGTCTCTGTCCTCCTGATGTTGACCCAGTCACACTAAAGTCCCTTGGGCATCATGATTCTGGAATGCAGTCTCCAAAGCATGCTGCCAACAGGGAGGCATTCATAAAGACTTTAGGGCTTGCCTCCAGTTTTTATCATGTGTGTCTTGACTTTCTCCTAGTCAGTGAGAGAAGTGTTTGTATCACATGACTGGCTCTCTCAAGGGCCAATTGATCCAACAATGTCGGCTTATTATGAAACCAGAGGCAGAAACAGGTTGTTCTTTTTCTTTATCTTTTTTAAAGATTTTATTTATTTATTTCAGACACAGAGACAGAGCACAAGCGGGGGGCGGGGGGGCGGCACGAAGGGGCAGAGAGAGAAGCAGGCTCCCAGCTGAGCAGGGAGCCCGATGTGGGACTTGATCCTAGGACTCTGGGATCATGACCTGAGCCAAAAACAGACGCTTAACCGACTGAGCCACCCAGGCGCCCCCAGGTTCTTCTTTTTAAGAAAAAATTTAAAATTTTTTAATTGAAGTATAGTTGACATATCTAGGTTCATCTTTTGACCTAGGGGGCTGAGACTATTTCAAACGTCTTTCAATTTTATAATCTTCAGTTATAAAATGGATTAAACCTCAGTTTTACTCTCCCAATATTGAGCGAACTTCTGCAAGTTAGGTGGAGATTAAATTGTTAGGAAGCTGGACCCCTGGGGAGGAATTTCTAAGATCAAGAGGTCATTTGCAAATTTTCTTCATCTTCTAAAAGTGTAGCGGAGGGAGGCGAAGCCCCACAGGGTACCAGCACTAAGGGGGAATTTTATATGGACAAAGAATAGAATCCACAAGGGAGAGATGACTTCATGAGCACAGAATAACAGTGCATAGAAAGATGGGAAACTTCAGCTTGACACCCTTGGACACCCAGGCAGAAAATGAATAAGAACAGAAAGAATCTGAATGGTGTATTTAATAAAGTTGAACCTATATATCTCTATCTTTCTCTATATTGTATCTTACCAAGGGAGCACACACTGGTTTTCATTACCCGAGGCCCATTTGTAAACTTATTCATCTAAAAAAAACACCCTGATGCTCCAAAGTGCAACATTTGTGGACCATATTCTCTGACCTCCCCATAACAAATCTACAAAGAAATGTGCAAACATTAGCTTTCAAAGAGTTCAATGGCTCAGATACTGAAATATAACACTTTCCTACTAAGTGTTGGGTTGAAGAGGAAGCCAAAACAGTTGTGACAGACCATTGAGAAATCAGTGACAATGGGAACTGTGCATCTCTGAGTCTCTGAGGTGGGGCACAGCATGGACCACCAGGGTGGGGCTGCTTGGGGCCACGTCAGTCCTCCTCACTGGTCTTCCTGCCCTTTTCCACCAGATTAGGCTGTTTATCAGCTATGACAATACCACCAAGCTGCTGGACACGGTTTACGACATCACACCCGAACTGGCCCGGGCGTTCCTGGAGAGGATCAGCTCCTCCAGCTTTGACATGAGGAATACCTCCACCATCCACAGGCAAGGGGCAGGGGTTCTCTGAGTTGTTTCTCAAAATGTGATCGAAGCACCAGCTTCCTCTGAGCAGCAGAGGACCCTGGGAGGGAAGGGAGGTAGCTGGTCCATCTCTTTAAATAGCCCCATGTCTCTGTGCACATGAGGGGAGGCATTTCCCCAAAGAAACACCCTTTGAAGGGGTTATAAAGTGGGGTGAGGTGGGAATAAATTCTTTCTGAGCCTCTCCCGTGCCAGGCATTTTAGGCAACCTTATCCAGTGCCAAGATTCCAGCTCTGAGCATGGAAATAGGATATCTTAAATACTCAGTTCTCTGTCCAAGGTCAATGTGTAATTTCCATTAGGGTGGGTCGAGGATTGGAAAGAGCTTTTGGGTCCCCATATTTGTGAACCTCTTGTTATCCAGATTCTCAGGTGGGGGATCCACAGATGACGTCAGCTCTCTAATTTAGAGATTGTAACGTGATCCTCCAGGGGGATGGGCCAGCAGCTGTGTACTTGGTGACCCCAGAAAGGGCTGGGCTGTTAGTGGGAGGGAGTGTGCGGTGGGGAGGGGTTGTGAGCACTGTCTCACCATCTCTCTCTCAGGGGCAAATGTCACTGTATTAAATTTTGTCAAAGAGTCACTTGTAGAGAATGTTCTTATATGAAACTATTACACCTTCTTCCCCCATCCCTAGTAATATTTACCCATAGCATGGGCCCCTTTTTCTATGGTTATACAAAAATAACTTATTGGTTAAGGACACAGGACCTGGAGCCAGACTTCCCGGGTATAATCCCGGCTCTGCCAGCTATAAATTGTGTGATTTTGGTTGCATCAGTTCACCTCTCTGTGCCTCTATTTTCTGTATCTGTAAAATGGGAGATAATAATCTGCCTACCTCATTCAGGTCCTTGTAAGGATTACGCACACCTGCCACAAAGTAACTGTTCAAGAAATATTAGTTATTCTTAACGTGGTTATTAATATTCAGTCTTTACATCTCCTGAGTCTTTTCTCATCTGACACATTTTCAAATCCTTCTGCTGACCTGACTGCTCTCCTGTGGACATGTCTGAGCATGTCAGTGTCTTTTCTTTTTTTTTAAGATTTTATTTGTTTATTTGACAGAGAGAGACACAGCGAGAGAGGGAACACAAGCAGGGGGACTGGGAGAGGGAGAAGCAGGCTCCCAGCCAAGCATGGAGCCCGATGCGGGGCTCGATCCCAGGACCCTGGGATCACGACCCCAGCCGCAGGTAGACGCTTAACGCCTGAGCCACCCAGGCACCCCATGTCAGTGTCTTTCTGAGAGGGTCAACCCAGGTGGAGCCTGGTCAACCAGGTGGTCCAGCCATGCTGAATTGAATAGATTTCATACTAACTCTAAGAGCATCCATTAATGAAGGAGTGCCTGGTGTCCACCAGGAAGTGTGCTCATCTTCCCATTGAACTCTCACAGTACTCCTGATTCCTCCGTTCATCATATTTATTGTGATGTGCTATGGTGAACAAAGCCAACCTCTCTTTTATTAAAGGCTCAGAGAGACAGGGTCACCCTGTACAGTAGTACACAGTGTGGACTGCTCAACTGTGCATGCAGCAGCTTGGCAGAGAAGTTAAGTAACTTGTTGGATCAAATGTCCCATACAGCTGGGCTTCAGACTCTTGTTGGCCTGAATCTGTGCTTTTAACCACTAAGTGCAGTGCTCCCAGCTAGACCAGGGTTCACATCCCACCTCTGCCCTTGCACTGTCCTACTTCCTGTCTTTTTCTTTCCTTTTGAGGTCATCATCATCTGAGGTGAGCAAACCCTATATCTCCATGTGGAAAATGGGGAGTTTTCTTTTTTTTAAAAAGATTTTATTTATATGAGAGAGAGCACATGAGAGGGGGGAGGGTCAGAGGGAGAAGCAGACTCCCTGCCGAGCAGGGAGCCCGATGCGGGACTCGATCCAGGGACTCCAGGATCATGACCCGAGCCGAAGGCAGTCGCTTAACCAAATGAGCCACCCAGGCACCCGGGGAGTTTTCAATGGCTGACTCAGCATCACACTTTCCTTGTGTCCCTGACTGCCCTGGGAAGAGAGATGGTATAGCTGGATGGATCTAGATTTAAGTCCTGGCTCCACTACTTTGTCTTGGGCAACTTACTTGACTGCTCTGTTTGCCCTTCTGTGAAATGGGGCTAATAAGAGCATCTACGTCATAGGGTTGCTATGATGGGGTGATCAGGGACAGGGCTCAGCATGATCCCTGGCATGCGGCAGCTGCTCTGACCATGACTCTTGGTTCTGCATGGGACAGGGCTGTGGTTGTGGCCCCCAGCTCTGAGCCCCCCGCCAGCACCCTTGTTTTCCCACACAGGCTGGGGCTGCTGGTCTGTTTCTACGATGACCTGGATTTGCTGGATGCCGCAGTGGCCCAAGTCCTCCTCCACCAGATGATCAAGTGCAGCCACCTGAGGGGCTTCCAGGCTGAGGTTCAGCAGGTGCGATGGGGCGCAGGGCCCTGGGGAGATGGCCAGAGAAACGGAGAGCAAAGTCTTGCCTGGCCTTTGAGAGAAAACACGTTGGCTTAATCAGGATCTAGGTGCAGCCACAGCAGATGGCATCCCAAATCCTGGGATGAGCTTAAAATGGGAAGAAATGACATAAAGCAGTATAAGGGAAAACTTGGGATAGATCAAAATTCAGAGTGGCCACCTTGAACTTAACTGTGCATAAGGATTGCTTGGGATCTTCAATGTGGATTCTGATTCAGTGGGTCTGAGTGGAGCCCTGAGTGGAGACTGTACTTCTTTTTTTTCAGTAAAGATTTTATTTATTTATTTGAGAGAGAGAGAGAGCACAAGCGGGCAGAGGGAGAGGGAGAAGCAGACTCCCCGCTGAGCAGGGAGCCCGACGTGGGGCTCGATCCCAGGACCCTGGGATCATGACCTGAGCCGAAGGCAGACACTTAACGACTGAGCCACCCAGGCGCCCCCAGGCTGCACTTCTAACAAGCTTGCAGGCGATGCTGAAGCAGCTGGTCTGGTGACCATGCTTGGAACAGAAGGAGATAAACTGGCTCTGCTTTAGTAGCATCCCACCAGCTCCGTCCCTGGAGATTCTCGAGGTATTGGTCAGGGCTGTGGCCTGGGAATGGTATGTTTAAAAGATCCTCACGTGATTCCAGTGTAGCCAGGGTTGAGAGCACTGGATTACAGTGTGTTTACTGAGTTCCTAGACCAAAGTTCGGGGCAAATGGCACAGACAGATTTTCTCATTTCCCCCTCCCTCCATGTCTCCCTCCTTTCTTCCCTTCAAGTGTCAGTTCTGCTTGGCATCTTTTTGTTTTTGGCTCTTTTCATTTTTTTTTTTTTAATTGAAAAGATGATGTGAGAGCAATATTAAAATTTTGGGGCATCTGGCTGGCTCAGTCGGGAGCGCATGCAACTCTTGATCTCAGGGTTGTGAGTTCGAGTCCCAGATTGGGCACGGAGCCTACTTAGAATTAAAAAAAAAGAACATTTTGATAATGCCATCAATAATTCCACAGTAGTTTTTCACATGTAACTATAAAATCCCTGATCCCATTTGACATTGGACATAGTCATCATGATCTTGACCAGTGCATGTTTTTATTTTCAAGGAAAAGGATCCCTCCCAAGCCAACTCAAACCAAACATCAGAAAATGAATGTATTTTAAGGCCGCAGGCATAAGCGGTGGCTGTCCTGACCAAAAAAGTCCGATACAATGAAGATATAAGAGAACCCTTTGGGGGGTGCCTGGGTGGCTCAGTCGTTAAGCATCTGCCTTTGGCTCAGGTCATGATCCCAGGGCCCTGGGATCGGGCCCAGCATCGGGCTCCTTGCTCAGCTGGGAGCCTGCTTCTCTCTCTCCCACTCCCCCTGCTTGTGTTCCCTCTCTCGCTGTGTCGCTCTCTTTCAAATAAATAAATAAAATCTTAAAAAAAAAAGAGTACCCTTTGGGATCATCTAGCTCAGTACTTCCCAGACCAGAGGGTGCATCAGAGTCACCTGGAGGGTTTGTTAAAATACTGGTTGCCGGGCCTCAAACTCAGGGTCTGGTTCAGGAGGACCCGGGCAGGGCCTGAGAATCTGCATTTCTAACAAGGTTCTGGGTCATGTTGCTGGTCAAGGACCACAGTGCTTCGCGAAGCACTGCTCAAGCACATGTCTCCGTCTTACAGATGTGGAAGCTGAGCCGCTGGGAAGGAGAGCTGCAGAATTTGGAGACCCCAGAGGCTGTGACAGCTTTCTTTCATTTCACTCTGCTGCCCCCCAGTGGTCATTTCAGTATTGCCTGGTACACTGGTGTGCACATTTCTGATAGGAATATACTGTTCTACAACTTCAGGTGTGAAAACATGAACCATTCTCATTTTGGGGCACAGAGGTCATGTTGCAATGTTCTTTACTGGGAGTGGTTAGGAAACACAGTTAACTATAACTAGATAGGCATAGTATAATAAAATCATTGTTAAGGCGATCCCAGAAACGTGAAATTCTGTGTAAGACCTAAGTAAAAAATATAGAAAATCGTACTTCCACTCATGTTATAACTATGTGAAACATGCTGTAGTTTACTTATTTTTTAAAGATTTTATTTATTTATTTGAGAGAGAGAGATAATGAGCATGAGTGAGGTGTCAGGGGGTAGAGGCAGAGGGAGAAGCAGATTCCCCACTGAGGAGGGTGCCCCACGCAGGGTTCAATCCCAGGACCCTGAGATCATGACCTAAGCCAAAATCAAGAGTCAGCCCCTTAACCAGTTGAGCCACCCCGGGCCCCCTAATCATAGTTATTTTTATGAGGAGTTTCAGGAGATTTCACTTTCTTGTTACTGTTGAAAATTATTTTTACGTGGATTATATATTATCACGAAGAACACCCTGGATGTTTCATGAAAGAAAAACAGCCATGTATATGGATGCAGAGTTCAAGGTCACAAAAAGACAACAGATGCTATGAGAGGGTGGTAGAATTATGGACAAAGTGAACAAAATTTCCTTCTGCCGTGTTTCAAGTTTGATTTAATAGCAAATTAATATTTAAATGAAGTACAAAGTTAATTTGTAGCATATCAGGGTCAAGGCCAGAGGAGGTGGTGCTCTTCATTGGGGCGACTCATTGTCTGGTCAGGGCTCCTCGGGCCAGGGTGGGGGAGGATGTTGTGACTACCCCAGGGCGTAGGCAGAGGGAGCCACTGTGCTGCTTGTTACCCACCCTCATGCCAGCTTGCTCCCCTTCTAGCTCAAAGCCGACCTCCTGGACATCGCCACGGAGAACCAGACCCTCAATGAGACTCTGGGCTCTTTGTCAGATGCGGTTGTGGGTTTGACCCACAGTCAGCTGGAATCCCTCTCCCCCGAGGCTGTGCATGGCGCCATCTCTACCCTCAACCAGGTCTCAGGCTGGGCCAAGAGCCAGGTCATCATCTTGTCGGCCAAATACTTGGCCCATGAGAAGGTCAGTTGGAGCTTTGAACTCTTTTTTTTTAATGCTCTGAGACCCAAGGGCCAGTGACACACAATAAGGACAACCAGTCAGTATGAAGATGGTGCCAAAGAGGACTTGCTCTGCTGTTTACTAGCTGCGAGACACTGGACAATGGGCTTAACTTTTTGCCTCAGTTTCTCTATTTGTAGGATGGGGATAAGGATAGCGCCTCTCCTGTAGGAGGGCTGCAAGGATTCTGTGGGTCAGTACGCAGGAAGAAGTTGGACCATGTGACCTAGAGTGTGAGCTCCATGAGTGGTGGCTGTTGTGTTGTTTGCAAAGCTTGGGACCCATCCTGGGATTTCCTTGCTTGTTGTTGAGGCTGTGAACACGTCCCTCATCCTGAGATGAAAGATAATGCTATTTTATTCATTTTGGGCAGCAGGGAGGGAATTGTCCTTGCAGAAGTTCCTGTTTAGAGGGGACAGGAGACTTAGTCCATGTCCAGATGCTCCTGGGGTGGGAAATGAGTCTTTTTTCCTGGGGAAATCATCTCTCTGCCCTGGCCTCAGTAGAAGGGGCTCCAGAGCCCTGAGCCCCTAAATATTTTGGTGTCCTGCTCTTTCTGTCTCATAGATGCAGACTAGGTCACGAGGACTGGACTGGGGACCAATTCCAAAGGGACAATAATAACACATTCATTAAGTACTTCCTGTGTGCCAGATTCGGGTCTAAGTGAGTTAATTGTTCAATGTTCTCAACAACCGTTTGAGGTCAGTTGTGTGTTATGACCTTCATTTTCCACGTCATTCATGAGGGGCACAGAGTGTGTAAGGGAATTGCCAAGGTCCCATAAAAGGGACACAGTTGGGATTGAACCCAGGATGTCTGGCTTCAGAGTCTGCTTGCTTAACTCCCATGCTGACTGCCTCCAGCATGGCACCATGGCCATGGTCCATCCATTCGTACTTTCTGACTCAAGGCCAAGGCTAGCCCATTCTCCTTGTCTCTTCTAGCCTCATGGCAACTTAGTTTGAAGGCTTGGCTGCCCTCCTCTGTTTCGACTAGGGCGCCCTGAGTTTACTTGCACAGTTCAACGTGCATTTGATTTCAGGGAGCTGAGGGAGACCGTCTTGTTCCTCCCAGCCCTGGACAAAGTGACTTGTCTCTTTGGTGAAGCAATTGTTATGAAGATGCCAAGAGCTCGAGAGGTCTTGCCTTCCTTGAGGACGGTAGATACTACCCATCCTACAGAGCTTAGCAGGCAACACAACTGGCTTTTTGTAGAGCTAAGGAATGAATGTTCCTGATTACATGGAAAACCATCTAGCATCTTTACTCTAAAGGAAGGAGACAAAACAAGTAGAGTTTCTGATGGGGCAGACAGCCACAATCATATTTGTCATAAAATATCAGACCCATATCCCAAAACATTTTTTTCAACTCAAAGCTTCTACATGGAGATAGATGAGCATGGGGTTTGCTATTTCAGGGAACATCATGAGAAAAGTGGGCTACCTGGGGGCCCTGTACAAGGGGGTGGGGCTAGGTAAACTGAGAGCCCCACGACCTACGTCAAGGGGCAGCTGCTGGTCAGTTCTTGCCAACTGTTGCCGATGTGGGCCTGGTATTGCCTGGCGCTCAGATGTTTTTTTAAACCTGGATTTTAATGGAAATTTCCCCCATTTCTAAATGTTTCAGCTAGTCCAAGTTCAACACACACACAGAAGCCCATTGCCTGGCCAGCTGTGGTGCATGGGCCATGACTTTTTGATATTTGTACCATGGCCTCGGACAGCACAGTATGCCCCGGGCAGAGCACTTGCCTCATGTGTTGTGTTTTGACATTGACTCTCTTTCCTGATGGAAGGAAGGAAGATCTGGGAGGGCAGCATGTGTCTTGCTCCCAGTCGTGCCCCTGGCACCCATCCAGATACCCGGCATGCAGTGGGGTAAGTGTCTCTCAGGTGAGAAACCAGAGTAGAACCTCATCCTCCTTGCGGCCGGTCTTCCCAGGTGCCGTCTTTCTACAGTGTCAGCCAGATGGGCGTGCTGCTGGCCGGAGTTGGCACCCGGGCCTTCTATGGCATGGATTGCAGGGACCTCTTGCAGGTCCTGAGAAGCACGGTCTCCTTGCATGTGTCCAACTTGTCACCTGCCCAGAAGCAAGGTGTCCTCAGCAAGGTGAGAGGAAGACATCAGGTCTTCAGCCAAGTGGTTCACAGAGCATGTGGTTTTGGGGTTTTGTGAGTGTGCTGTGACTTTGGGCCATTGACTCAGGGCTGGGGTTAGCTGAACCTTTGGTGAGGGTGTGTTCTGAACCTTCTCCTGATGGCCACTTCCCTTCTTTTCCAGAAAGAGTTTCATGCTGCATTTCTTTTCCTCCCTCCCTCCCTCCCTCCCTCCCTCCCTCCCTTCCTTCCCTCCTTCCTTCCTTCCTCTCTCTCTGTTTTAAAGACTAATTAATTTATTTTAGAGAGAAAGAGCATGAGTGGGAGGGGCAGAGGGAAAGGTAGAGAGAATCTCAAACAGACTCTGAGCTGAGCCTGATGTGGGCCTCGAGTTCATGACCCTGAGATCAGGAACTGAGCTGAAACCACGAGACGGACAGTTAACCGACTGCGCCACCGAGGCTCTCCAAGGGTCACACTATATTTCTTCCCAGACCCTGGTGCTTTCCTTAGCCAGTTGACTCTGGAGGACTTTTCTTAAGTTAGGTTTCTGGATATGATAATGTTTTGAAAGTTTGTTTTTCAAATCTCAAAGTGAATTCCTGAAGTTCGCAGAGTGCTTCTGAAAGCCCCTTCCGTGCTTTGAAGTCACACCTATGTTCCTCTTTCTCACTTGGCAGTGGGTCTTTGGGCGTCCTATTCTCTCAGACCTGCTGCGTCCCGTTGCAAAATCTGTTAGGAAACGAAACCCAAGGAGTTTGGCTTAAAATACCAACACCTTTCAGATGGCAATAGCACATCTGGTTAAAATAAAGAGTGTGGGTTCTAGAATAAGACAGACTTGTGCTTGAATCTCACTTATCAACTTTCAACCAGTTACATGCTGCCTTTTTCTCAGTTTTCTCACCTGCAGAATGGGGGTAAGGATAGTCCCCCACCTCAGAGGGTTGCTGAGCAGATATGGTGGATTTCATGGCCTCTGAAAGCACTGACACAGTGCCTGGCCCTTACCCAAAGTTCAGTGCGCCTTCTACAAGATTGTTGTTATGTTTATCCTCACTCTTGGCAGATGATTGAAGCAGGAGATACTACCTCAGGCATTGTGGAAATACAAGGGGCTTTCTTTAAGGAGGTGTCTCTTTTTGATTTACGGAGGGAACCCGGATTTAACACTACAGTCCTAAAGGAAAAGGAGCTTCGAAGGAGTCAGGTATGACCACTAAGGATTCTGACACCAATTTGGATGTGTGTATGTTGGGGGGGAGTGGGTTCCTCACACCAACAAGGAATTCTCCAACATCATTTGAGTGTCCTATGATTCATCTCAATTCTGACACTGTCAACCTGGTGATGGCATCAGATCCCACAGGTCAAGGGTTCAGCCCTATAATCCTACACCCCCTGCCCCTCAACTTCAGATGCCAGTCACAAGTCCTCGTCGTCCCCTGTGCTTCTGACCTACCAGCTATAGATCGAAGGTTCCAATGACCACCCTGCCCTACTTTGGTTTGATTAACTTGGTCGAGCGCTCACAGAACTCAGAGAAACATTTTACTTACTAGATCACTGCTTTATCATAAAAGGATATAACTCAGGAACAGCCAGAAGGAAGAGAAGCATGAGACAAGGTGTGGGGAATGGGTGCAGAGCTTCCATGGCCCCTCCAGATGCGCCACCCTCCCAGCACCTACACCTGTTCACCAACGGGAAGCTCTCTGAACTGGGTGCTTTTGGGTTTTTATGGAGGCTTTATCACGTAGGCATGCTTGATGAAATCATTGGCTGTTAGTGATTGATTCAGCATCCAGTCCTTCTCCCCTCCCTGGAGGTCCACGGTGGGACTGAAAGTTCCAACCCTCCACTCACGAGTTTGGTTCTTCCAGCAACATCCCTCCACCCTCAGGTGCTTTCCAAAAGTCATTCATTAACATGAGAAAAGACACCTTGATTGCTCTCCCCACTTAGGATATTCCCAGGGTTTTAGGAGCTGGTGCCAGAAAAGGGGATAAGAACAAATTTAGATTTCTTATTGTAAATCACAATATCACAGCCATGATGCCCAGATCGCTCCTGGATTTCTGACTCTCTGCCTTGTGGGAAAGCTCTGTTTTAAGGTTAATTTGGTAAAAGAAATTTATTTCTGTGTGATTACACTCAGGGGGCAGAACAGCATAGCGTTAAGAAGTTGGACAAGACCTGAGCATGAATTTGGGTGCTGCCATTTATTAACTTTGGGGGAGCCACTTCTTGCTCAGCCTCAGTTTTCTCAGTGTGAAATGGGGATATTTCTTTTTTTTTTTAAATGACTTATTTATTTATTTTAGAGATTGAGAGAGAGAGAGCATGCGTGCACCTGCTGAGGGGTGGGGTGTGGTGAGGAGGGGCGGAGGGAGAGGGAGGGAGAGAACCTTAGCGATGGGGAAGACTGGGGTGGGGTAGGGTTCCAGAACTTGATCCTGCACCTGAGGACATGTCTGGGGCCACACACAGAGCTTCGGGAGCTTACCTCCCTAGCTGTTCCTTTCTCTTGGGCCTGGCTGTCCCGTCACAGATGCCTCTGCCTAACGATGGCTCATAATTTATTCCGTTTGGGGAATTATGTTCAAAGTTTCAGAGTCTATAAAATAGATGAATGTCATACTTGATCGCATCTGCAAGTTAGGTGTTCTGTAAAATTATGTTCCTTAAAACAAATGGCTCCCCTGCCTACTAGGTATTGTTCTTCTAGAGTGCCCATCTGGGATGGTGAGAGGGCAGCGCATGCTGCAAGCAGGAGTTACTTTATTGATGGTACTTTCTAGCCCGTCCTGGTCTATTCATCCATCTTTTCTTTTGCTTCCTGGGAGCTAGCAGGGGGTCACGGACCAAGGGGCTGTGGAGGGTCCCCAGCTGATCAGCAGCTTCACAAAGCATAGGAAGTAAACCTCCAGCCTTGCTGCCTGACGGCTTTGCTCCTCATTTGTGTTCTAGAGCATGGGCGATCCTCCAGGTGTGAGAGCATGCATTCTGCAATCACTCTGACACCAGTTCAAATCCCAGCTCTACCACCTAGCAGTTGTATGGGCCTGGGTGAATAACATAGCCTGTTAAGCCTCCATTTCCCCATCTGTAAAATGGGATCATAGTGTGTCTTCCCCATAGGGCTTCATGGTGCTGGGCATACACTGCGCTCCTCATGGTGAGTGAGTGAGTGAGTGCTCCATCCATACTGGCAACCATTCTCTTCCCTCAGGCCTTGTTCCTGTATGAGCTTCTGTCAAAGTCGACCAGAAGGCCCGAGGAGCTCCTGAGGTAGGCAAGTATACTTGGCCTGAGGGCTGATGAGCCCTTTGGAGCCTAATTTCCCAGGAAGGAGAGTTGGACAGTCCAGTCTGTAGCCTGTGCCCATCAGACCTGCTTTCTCTTGCCCCTTCTTTCCTCTCCCCTCCCCACCCCCATCTTCTCCTGGGTCCCTTGTTCTGTTTTCCAGCACAGGGCAGCTGGTCAAAGGCGTGACGTGCTCCCACATTGATGCCATGAGTGCGGACTCCTTTCTGGCCCATTTCCACTATTTTGAGAACAACCTCTCCCTGCTCTCACCCTATCAGGTACCATTACAGCATGTTCGAGCTTCTGATTCTCTCTCCCTGACTGGATTGACTATGGCAGCTTAAGATATTTGTGCCAGGATTATTCCCATGTAAGTGATGATGTGGGGCCAAATATTGAGCCAGGTTTTCTCCAGTTTCTTTTTTATCTTTTTTTAAAAAGATTTTATTTATTTATTTGACAGAGAGAGACACAGCTAGTGAGGGAACACAAGCAGGGGGAGCAGGAGAGGGAGAAGCAGGCTTCCCGCAGAGCAGGGAGCCTGATGCGGGGCTTGATCCCAGGACCCTGGGATCATGACCTGAGCCAAAGGCAGACGCCTAATGACTGAACCACCCAGGTGCCCCTAAACCTTTTATTTTTTTTAAGATTTTATTTATTTATTTGACAGAGAGAGGCACAGCGAGAGAGGGAACACAAGCAGGGGGAGTGGGAGAGGGAGAAGCAGGCTTCCCGCAGAGCAGGGAGCTGATGTGGGGCTTGATCCCAGCACCCTGGGATCATGACCTGAGCTGAAGGCAGATGCTTAACGACTGAGCCACCCAGGCACCCCTCCGGTTTCTTTTTTAAAAGCTCCAGATACCCCGGTCTCTACAGCCAGAGCTTTACCAGATTGGTTATTCTAAACTCAGATCTAAATTCAGATAAAATACAGTTGCAGGGTATACCGTTTGGCATGTTCGTAATTATGTTCTGAGACTGAAGGTCATTTCCCTCCTTCCTGTCCTTTCCAGAGGTAGCCTGGAATGGGAACAGTACTTTAAGAAGAGTATTTTCTTCTTCATTTAATACTTCATTTTCCAAATGGTTAGGGAGACTCTTTATCCTTTTGGGGAGATCAGAGGTGGAAACTGACTTCTCACTGGATAGAAGCAAGTAAAATTGGGCATTGGGAACAGTGTTTGGACTTGGGAGTCTAAACTTTTGGTGGGACAGAGTCCTGAGAGGGTGAGCAGGCGGATATACAAGGCATCTGCCCGACTCTGGCCTGGCGTGTTGTAGATATGAATAAAAAGTCTCCAAATAATGAATTCTTTCCCTGAGAGCCAGGAAATAAGCTTAAAGCTTGGTGTATAATCCAAGGCCATTAGAGGAATAGGCAAAATTTTCACAAAGCCCTGTCATTCCCTTGCATTCAGTCAGTGGTTCCCCAATTTGAGTATCAGCATTGCCTGGAACGCCGGGGTTGTTTGATGGGTATTAAGTTTCAGTTTTGCTAGATGAATACATTCTAGAAATCTGCTGTGCAACACAGTGCCTATCATTTTTTTTTTTTTTAAGATTTTATTTATTTGCGAGAGAGAGAATGAGAGACAGAGAGCATGAGAGGGAGGAGGGTCAGAGGGAGAAGCAGGCTCCCTGCCGAGCAGGAAGCCCGATGCGGGACTCGATCCCGGGACTCCAGGATCATGACCTGAGCCGAAGGCAGTCGCTTAACCAACTGAGCCACCCAGGCGCCCCCACAGTGCCTATCATTAACAATGTGGTATTGTGTACTTCAGAATTTGTTAAGAGGGTAGATCTCATGTTAAGTGCTCTTGCCACAAAAACAAAAAACAAAACGGAATAAAGGAAACCCTGGGAGGTGTTGGATGTGTCTATTACCTTGATTGTGTAATGGTATCCTGGGTGTTTGCCTATGTCCAAACTTATCAAAGTGTATGCATTATACATGCAGGTCTTTGCATATCAAAATACCTCAATAAAGCTGTTAAAAAAAAACCCCACGGATGAAAAAACAACACAGATTGCAGAGCCTCACTTGCAATTTCTGGGGTGAAGCCTGATAATTGACATTTATAAAAGTTCCCTGGTAAGAACTATTGAACTTTATTAAAAGTCTTGCCCAGGCAGGGAGGAAAGCCAATTATTTTGGTAACCTGGACCCTGGCATGGCGGTCTCCTTTATACTCATCAAACTGATCCAGTGGGTGAAGGTCAGACCTGCTTTGAGGAAGACCTCCATGTTCAAGGAGGAAGAATTGTTCCAACAAAGCTCCTTACCTAGAATCCCTCAATGCTCAGGAGCTTCACATACCAGTTAATTAGAAAATTTGCCTTTGTTGTTTACACTTTTGCTGAAAACACATAATTATTATTAAAGAATAAAACAATATAGAGAGAGTAAAATTTCCCCAAATTTCCCCTGGAGCAGTGATTCTCGGAGAACTACTTGGCCATATCTGGAGACACTTTTGGTTGTCACTCCTGGGGGAGATGCATCTAGTGAGTAGAGGCCAAGGATGCTGCTCACTTCCTACAATGCAGAGGACAGCCCCACAACAAAGGGTTTTCCAACCCCAAATCTCAAAGGTGCTGAGATTTAGAGTCCCTCTTTTTTTTTTTTTTAAGATTTTATTTATTTATTTGAGAGAGAGAGAGAGAGAGAGGGAGTGTTCTAGCGTTGGGGAGGGACAGAGGGACAAGCAGACTCGCCACTGAGTGGGGAGCCCGATGCGGGGCTCGATCCCAGGACCCTGAGGTCATGACCTGAGCCGAAGTCAGACGCTTTACCAACTGAGCCACCCAGGCGCCCTGAGAATCTCTCTTAAGGTAACCACGAAGAAAAGTTTGCTATCGACTTTGTGAGTTTTTTTGTGTCTATAAAACGTATTTACGTGTAATTTAAAAAACACAAATGAGTTCATACTATATACATTGTTCTGTTTAACTTTATAGCACAGGGGTGTGTGTGTGTGTACGCGTGTATATACATAAATAGGTCATGGCCATCATTCCATGTTAATAGATATAAATCTACCTTTTGAAACAAAATAGTTGCGTAGCATTCAGTTGTATGGATATACCGTAACTTACCTAACCAATCCCAGACCGAGGGACAGTGACATTATAGCTCTGTTAAAAGGTAAACCTAGGCATATTAAAAATTTTGAGAGTTTTTCTGAGCAAAAATCGATTGGAATCAGGCAGCGCTGAACCAGAAGTGGTTTAGAGTGCCCTGCAGGGGAAAAGACATATACAGAGAAAGTGCAGATGCAGAGAAAGAAATTATTTGACTGGCTATAGCTTAAAGCCTAGTTGACTCTTGGTGATTGGTTGTCGTCGGTGTTTTGATTTCATAACCTTGAGGCATTTATAGACTTTGATTTTGGTATGCTTACATAGGGCTCCCTGTCATTAGGGCCACTTCGGTCTAATGGCCTCCTTGTTTAATTAATTTAACATCTCCCTTTCTTGCAGTTATAAACGAAACAAGGTGAGCATTCTCAGACTTAAATTTTTGTGCTCGTCTTGTGATCGCCTCAGTGTCCTTATCCCTAAACTGGGCACAGTAGTGGTACCTACATCGTAGGGTGTTCTCTTAAATAATAAGTAAACATATATAGAGCACTTAGAACAGTGCCTGGCCCAGAGAAAGCACGGTTTTGTTTGCTCTTATGATTATTGGACTAAATTCCTAGAATTGCTTTAATCTTTCAGGTTAATTGTTTGGCGTGGAAATACTGGGAGGTCTCCAGATCCTCTATGCCACCTTTCCTCTTGACTGCACTCCCGTAAGTGAACATTGGCTCCCCGCTCTGGCCCAACAATGAGATTGGTGGGAGTCATCCAAGTCATCTCACCCCCAGCTTTTTGTGAGGAGCCAGAGTGGAGAGTGCCTTCCAGAATTAAGCCCTTGTGAACCAGGATTTAAATTCTGAACCCCACATAGATATTTCAGACAGAGTCTCTTGCCTTTTTTTTTTTTTTCCCTGTTATTTAAAAACCAAAGCCAAAGCGATCCAAGCCCGAGTGAGTGCTGGTGAAGCAGGTCCCATCTGGGCTGGCCTCCCAGCTGTGCCCAGGCTCCAGGGTGATCAGGGCTGATGTGAGTTGTGGGAATTTCTCCGGGTATGTGTGGGCATTCAGGCCTGGGAGGGGGAGCCCTGCTTTTTCAAACACAATCTGGACACTTTTTCTCTTTCTTTCCCTTTTCCTTCTCTTGCTGTTGTCTTCATTTATTAAAAAAAAAAATTTACTGAATGTTTACTATGTACTTGTTCTCAAAGATAATTTATTTTTCCCCTTATAAGAGCTTACAGTCTCTGGGAGGGGAAATATACAAGCATGAAGCCATTTATAATGTCAAGTTGATACTTGGTTGAAAGTGATAAGAGCCTTAACTCAAACTGGCTTAAGCAATAAAAGTCAGTTTTGGTTCAGGTAACTGGAAACTCCAGGAATAGACTTCAGGCATGACTGGATCCAGGGGCTGAGTGGTCAGCTATCTGTCTTTTGGCCCGGCTTTCCTCTGTAGGCTTCTGTGTCAGGCATCTTCTTTCTCTGTAGTGGTCTCTGGCCGATTCAAGGCTATATCCTCCTGGTTAAAAGACTTTTTTCCCCCATCCTTCTCAGTAAGTCGTGGGTTTGACTGGGGTTGTGGCAGATGGATAACTCTGACTGGCTTAGTTTGGTATTGTACCCCTGGAGCTGAGAGTGAAGTGGGGTCCACCCCAAACCACAAGGACTTCAAGTGAAGGGGGTGATTCTCCAAGAAAGCCAGGTGCTGTTACCATGGGAAAGGGTGATGGGTAGAGGGCACAGAGGGGGGTGTGACTCTTTCAGACTGGAGAGCTGGAGGAGACTAAACTAAAACTCAGAGAATGAGCTGGGGTTTCAGAGTTCAAGATGGACACTCCAGGCTGGGGCACAGGGAATGTTTGGTCCAGCAGTGGGCAAGGGAAGCAAAGGGTGTGTATCTGCAGAGTAGTTGGGGGACAGAATGCCAGAGAAGTAAGGGGCAGTGAAATCAGGGAAGGTTTGTATGACACCATGAGGTGTTTCACCTGTATTCCGGGCACAGATCCTCAGATTTATGTTTCAGAGAGATCATTACATCTTTCCACATAGCGGACAGAATGCAGGGAACCTGGCCAGAAGGAGGGAGACATGGAAGCTTATTTCTAGAGCCTGGACCTTGGCATGGCTCTCTCCTTCCACTCATCCACATCTCAGCTTAAATACCTGTGTCTTAGAACGGTCTCCCCAGCTGTCCTCTCCATCATTCTCCATTGCAGAGCCATTTTGTTTTCTTCCTTACATTTATCACTGGCTAAAATGACCTGTTTTATTCACTGGTTTCTCTTGTCTTTACCTTACTAGAATGAAGCATTCTGAGAACAGGGACCTGCCCCTCACCTAGTGTTCACGGTTGTAGCTGTTGCCCATTACAGTTCCTGGCATGCAGCAGATATTTGCTGAATGAATGAAGAGATAAATAAGATAGCAGTCCTGTGAATGGAGAGGCAAGAACAGATCTGAGGAATATTAAGCTGGTAGCAATGACAGATTTGGGCATAAAGGGAAAAAGACACATGGGCTGGTGTAGAGGAAGAAGAACATGTAGAATTTGGGTTTGGAACAGTCTAGTGGTCATGATGAGTAGGCCATGTGGGTCTAGAGCAGTCTTTCTCAACCTCTGTTTCATTATTGCCTCCCTAAAGGGAACAATTTAATTTCTCCTGAATGAGAGAATTTACCAGGAATAAGATTTTGTTGAATAGGATTGAGCTTTAGTTAGTCACAGATCATTGTAATAACTAAGATTTTTTTTTTCCCCCCGCTGTCTCTACCTGAACCAGTTTTTCCCCCTAGGGGGCCATATTGCCTCTGTTAAGAATACATGGCCAAGAGTTTGGGGGGGAGGGGTTGTTCTGGACTGGAGATGCCAGAATCGGGTGTCATTTCTTTTACTTTTTCCTGCTCTCTCCTTGTCTTTCTTTCTCACTTTCTATTTTATTCTCTCTGTTCTTTATCTCTTACTTCTACTTTTTCTTTCTTTCTTTCTTTTTTTTTTTAAGATTTTATTTATTTGAGAGAGCCAGAGAGCACAAGCAGGGGGAGCAGCAGAGGCAGAGGGAGAAGCAGGCTCCCGCTGAGCCGGAAACCCGATGCGGGGCTCGATCCCAGGACCCTGGGATCACGACCTGAGCCGAAGGCAGACACTCAACCAACTGAGCCACCCAGGCGTCCCTACCTTTTTCTTTCTCTTCCTCTCCCCTCAACCAGTCCACCAGGCAACATATGTTTTTTGTTTTTGTTTTTTTTAAGATTTTATTTATTTATTTGACAGAGAGAGACACAGCAAGAGAGGGAACACAAGCAGGGGGAGCGGGAGAGGGAGAAGCAGGCTCCCTGCTGAGCAGGGAGCCCCATGTGGGGCTCAATCCCACGACCCTGGGATCATGACTGGGAATGAAGGCAGAGGATTAAGGACTGAGCCACCCAGGCACCCCTCAACATATGTTTACGGAGACCCCATTCTCTGATTGATGCTACCTGGGCGTAGAAGAGAGGCAGGATAGGACGTCTGTTTCCCTGCCCACAGAAGAGGGGCATGGTGGGTGGGAGGCTTGCTCCATCCCAAAGGAGCCACAACATCCCTGGGGTGAACAAACATTTATAGAACAGCCTTGGGCTAAGCTCTTGGGCATGTGGAGGCTGATTTCAGGGGCAAATGCAGAGCTGCCATTGTTTTCCTCCTCTCATTCTCCCCGTCTCTTTCCAGGGCTCACTACCTGGCTTCTGTCTCAGCTTCCCAGTGTGTGCCCTTTCTGATCAGCCTGGGGAAGAGTCAGTTGGACTCCTTGGTTTTAGATTCCCACAAAAAGAATTCAGTCCTTAGGAAGGTACAGCAGTGCCTGGTAAGGAAACTCTTCCTGGGTGACACTTTCCCTGATACTCTTTCCTCTCTGGGTGTCTATGGCTATCCTGGGGAGCCCTCGGGGGATCTGGCTGGGACCTTGAGCTTGTGGTGATGGCCCAAAGTCTGACTAGTGGGTCTCAAAGCTGGCCCTGGGACCCTGGGTGGGGCAATCTTGGCCATCGGTTCTGAGGACTGCCATCCTGGGGCTTGAATGATGGGAGGCTGCTCTGGGGGACTAGAAAGATCACAGTACACAGTCTGGGATGTAGGCTGGCCTCTGGCAGTGGTTGGTTATGTGGCTTCCAGCAAGTTATTCCCCTCTTTGAGCCTCAGTCTTCTCATCCCTAAGATGGATGCAAGAGCACTTCCTGCACGGTTACTGAGGGCATGAAATAGGCAATAAATTGTTCAATGCCAAGGCCCAAAGGGCACACTGTCTGAGTGTGAACCCTAGGCTTGCCACTGGCTGGCAGTTTCTTTATCTTTAAAAAGTGGGTGATATTAGAACTTATCTCTTACAGTTACTTTGAAGATGAAGATTAGGATGTGTAAGCTCTTAGAACACTGCCTGGCATGTATTAAACACTCAAATGTTATCTCCTTTTGTCACTGGGGAAAGAGCTTTAGAGGCTTTCAAGTCCCATACAGATTTTTTTTTTTTTTAAAGATTTTATTTATTTATTTGACAGAGAGAGACACAGCGAGAGCAGGAACACAAGCAGGGGGAGTGGGAGAGGGAGAAGCAGGCCTCCCGCGGAGCAGGGAGCCCGATGCGGGGCTCGATCCCAGGACCCTGGGATCATGACCCGAGCCGAAGGCAGACGCTTAACGACTGAGCCACCCAGGCGCCCCCAAGTCCCATACAGATTTTGAAGTGCTATTTTTATTCTTGCTGTAGTATTATTAGTATGGTCGTTGAACTCTGGGGTGTCCTCAGAGCAATGGCACCAACGATGACGTCAGTCCTCATTTATGGAGTGTTCACCGCATGCCCAGTCTTCTGCCCACACCGGCTCCTTGGTGGGGCCTCCTAGACTTCTGAGGCCTGCCTCCCTGGGGTAAAATCACACCCCGTGCTGCTCTCTTCTAGTCCATGGTAGGGTGGGTGATTCAGGTCCTGGAACCTTTACGAGGTTGGGGATCGGGATGTGTTGTGGAGGGGTCACGATCTTGAGCCCTGCTGGATCTTCCCATCAGCTCCGCTTGTCGGTTTCAGAACAACTCCACTGCTGACGAGTACGCGGTAGACATCATGGGCAAACTGCTCTGCCACTTGCCGGCAGCCGTCCTCCATCGCGGTGTCTCTGCCCCGGCCTGGGCCACAGCCCTGCACGGGCTCAGAGACTGCCCAGACCTCAGCCCCGAGCAGAAGGCTGCCGTGAGGCTCAGGCTCCTGGAACAGCGCGGGTGAGGAGGGGCCAGGCTCGGCCCCGGGGGGTGGGGAGGGTGGGGGGCTGAGCACTGCACAAGGGGCGCCGAACCCTGGTGCTCCTGCCCTCCAAACAAGAGAGTCTCCGGCTTAGGACAAGGTTAGCCGCTTTCGTTTATTCTAGAAATGTGACCTTTCTTTTTTGGGCCTCAGATGCCCTGTGAAGTGAGGACAGTAGCCGCTCAGCAGGCCTCCGTGATTGTCACCAGTACGTCTTGGCACATTTAAGGACAGGAGTTTTGAAAAGATGGCACCTTACGAATGCAAGGAGGTGCATCCTTATTCTTGGGTAGTAACAACAACAAACAGTAACAATAACGCAGATGATCAAAGCATTGTCACCTCTGGGTCCGGGGCAGCTCTGGGCGGGGGAGGGGACGGACACAGAACTGTTTTTTCTCGTGTAGAGTCTTCTCAAGTTGGGGCGGGTATTTGAGTAGGACCTAGCCATCAGTCAGCGGTTAAAGACGGCAGATGTTTCTGGAGTAATTGCTCTGTCCCAGGCACATGGGACATGGACTGGAGAGGCCGACTCCTTGGGTTCAAGTTTTGTGTACGTGGTGGTACGCTCTATTGTCTATGTGACCTGGGGAAAGCTACTTGATCTTTTGGCACTTTAATTTCTACATCTGTAGAATGGGGACAGTAATGGAAGAGGAAGGACAGGCTGTGCTGTTAGTGACAGAAGTTCAACAATTCAAGCTAAAAAAGAAGTGGGAGTTTATTGAGTTCAGAAACAGAATGTAATGGAAAACTCCAGGGCTATACTTCAGGCCTGACTGGATCCAGAGGCTCAAGTGATGTTGTCGGGAATATGCTCCTCCCAGCCCTCAGCTCTGTGTTCCTTGGTGTGGCCTCTATTCTCTCCACCTGGTAATGGGAACAACTTCCAGGATTCTCTTTACTGCCAGAGATACCAGGAGGAAGAGGGCTTCTCCAGTAGTTCCAACAAAATTCCCAAGGGTGACCTGGTGTCCGGTATGTGCTACCCTGCATCACATGCCTGTTCTCTTGGTCAGGGAAGTGGGACTTGCCCAGGTATGAAGTTGGTCTGTTCCTGCAAGCAAAGGATGCTGGGAGACAGAGAAAACAGCACGGTGTTTCGGATGACTGCTTATCCTCTTTTCCTAGACTTCCCCAGAACTGGACGGCCGAGACGACAAAGGACTTGGGACCCTTTCTAGTCCTTTTTTCAGGAGACGAATTAAGCTCTGTTGCCACAAAGGTACCTCTCTGTTCCATCTTTGGAAGGCCGAAGGGGTTTGAAGGGGAGAGAAAGTGTGGTCAGTTATATACCCCCTTGGGTTTACTGCCTGTTTGCTTTCTGGAACCTTCTTCCCTGCCTCAAAGGGCTCAGATGTTTCCAGCTCTGCTCCAGGATGCCCAAGGTTTGGGAAAAGGGAGTGAGACAGCAGCGAAACCAACTCTGGGCTTTTCACATGGCCCTCCGTCCGGGCAGACGTGCCCAGACTGGGAGCTGTAGGTCAGTTACCACCCTGCTATCTGTGTGCTCCCCACATGCATGCCTGTTTGAGGGCTAACATTCAGCAGTGCTGTATACACATGCACACGTATGTCCAGTGTGTGCAGTCCCACGTGCAAACACATTTAATCCAGGACAAAATCCTTATGGAGCATTGCCTTTGGGCACACACTTTGCTTGGAGCAACTCTCCAGAAGTTAGACAGCGTAGTCCAAGAGCTGTGCCAAACAGGTACAAATTTGTCATCGTTGTGCTGTATAATCAAGCCACGTGATCTCATTGGCATGCAACAATAAGTATTAATTTCTTGAGGACTGGTCTGTGGGTCACCGGGACTGCTCTGCTTCCAGAGTCTGCTTCTGGGGCTCAGGCTACCTGGCGCTTGTTCTTCACGCCGTGGAGGTCTGAAACTCCAGAGGAGTTTTGAAAATGACCTGGGAAGGTCATTTTCCACTGGCCGAAGCAAGTCACATGGCCAAGCTCAACCTCAGAGGGGCAGGAAGTAGTCTCCTTCATGCAGAAGTGGAGAGTGGGGAGGGAGTAGGTATTTGCTGGACGAGACTCAGATGGACTGCAAGGCACATCCACACGCTCTCATCCCCATACGTGCGCGTGCAAGATGTGCATTGTCACACGTGCTCAGCAGAACCTGAACACAGAGCGTGTCACCCAGGTTCACACACAGCGTACATTCCAGTGTCCAGGCATGGTAAAATCGTCTTCTGGGGTGTCCATATGGTCATAAGTAGCAGATGCATGTATATTATATACTTATCTAATCTTCTAAAGATCAACTTTTGAAATTGAAAAAGCTTTATCTCAATACGGTTGAATCTCAGAAACAGCGCAGGGTTAAAAAAGGTGAGTTGCAAAAGAGTACATATAGTAGGATACTAAATAAATGAGCAAATATTAGTTAAATTAAAATTTTTTTCACTATGAAAATGCTTTAATGGTGGTGGTTTTTTTTTTATCATGAAAATAGTTACATTAATTTTAAGCACATGCAAAAACAGTTCTAGATGTAAGTCAGGTTTAGAAGTGCATGAGAATGGTTAATGCCAAATTTAGGGTGCTGGTTACTTCTGGGGAAGGAAGGACACCAAAGATGGAGGGAAGGACCAATCAACTATATTTGTGATCTTTTATTTCTTAAGTTAGGTGTGGGTACATGGCTGTTGTGTTGTATTATTCTACTTTTTTTAATGACTGAAATATTTAATAAGACAAGTAATACATGCTCCTGGTTAAGACATTTCAACTATACCAAAAGCTACAGGATGACAGCAAGTTTCTCCTCCACCGCCACTTCTAGGTCCCCAGCCTGTCTCCCCAGAGGTGATCATTCCTCCCAGATTCTTCTGCATCCTTTCAGGAAAATCCTCCTCCTACTTATGTATGTTCTTCCCTTTAAAAATACAGAATGGAAAATACCATTCACTCTGCTGTGCATTTTGCTTTTTAAAAGTTAACTATGTCTCTTGTGAGTTGCTTGTGACCATAACTGCACATGACAATCACTGGAGAGATTCTAAAAGGACACCTACATGGCCCCCACCCCAGGCCAATGGTCTTAGAATCTTTGGGGTGGGGCCTGGTGTCCGGAGGTTTCCCAGGTGATTGTCACCTACAGCCAGGATGGGGAACAACTGTTTTAGAGTGGGACACTAATTCTGAAGGTTAGAATTGAAAGAGGAGCTATTATAACCTAGTGGCTTTCTCTTTGGACAGAGTGGGACCCAGTGATGCATAGCTGTGTGAGAGAGTGTGATAAATGCTCTGGACTCATTGTCGGGCCTACCAATAATATCCTGGGTCTTGACAAATCACACTGGTTCTAGATGAGAAATGGCACCTTCTCCAGGGCAACTGGAAGCTCCCTCGTTGCTAGTCTCCACTCAGAATTAGAGACCATCCTCTCTTTCTACTTAAAAAAAAAAAAAAAAAAGATTTATTTAATTATTTGAGAGAGAGAGAGAAAAAGAGCATGAGGAAGGAGGGAAGGGGCAGAGGGAGAGGGAGAGAGAGAGAAAATCTCAAGCAGACTCCCCGCTGAGCACGGAGCCCAGTCCCACAACCACGAGATCACAACCTGAGCCAAAATCAAGAGTCGGACGCTCAACCCACCAAGCCACCCAGGCGCCCCCTCTCTTTCTCCTTTTTATGATGAATGTAAAGTTTAATAAAAATTTAAAAACAATACCAGACCAAAATGGGGTAGGATCCCCTACATTTTTTATAGATCTTATCAGGTTGCTCCGGTAATTCTGTACCGTTTAACAGTCCCATAGAAGAATTAGTGTGCATATTTACTGCATTTTGCTCAACATTAAGTGTTATCACTTCATCTTATTTTTAGGTATTCTCACTTTCTTTTATTTTTGGTAATCAGATGGGTGAAAAACAATATATACTTGTGGTATTGAATATTTAGTGGATTGCTAATGGGGTTAAGTATTATTTTGTATGATTCTTTGTAGAGACCAAGTTAGTTGAGCTAGGGGATGCAATTATGTAAGAAGCTGCTATAGAAAAAACACAGCCCCCGAGGGAGGGAGTAAGTAGTATCATAGTGTAAATCTGTGTTTAATGTGCTTTAATTATTATTTGTTTCTCCTTCCTCTTCTCTCCTGCACACAGTTTCCAGATATCCTTCAGCAGACAGCTTCCGAGATAGCTGGGACCTTGCCCCCCGAAGAATTCCTCTGGGCTGTCTTTGACTCTGTCCGGAACAGCAATGAGAAGAGCCCCAGCTCTGCCCCCAGCCCCGGTGAGTGTTTCCGGGGTGTCCCAGCTGGAGCTGAGTAGCAGGTGTTTGGCCTCAGTCCCTGGCATCCAGAGGCCTCCTTTGTCCAGGGGATTGGATGCAATGTTGGCAAAGCATCATGGCAAAAAGCCACAGGCCAAAGAATGACCCCTGTAGTAAAGTGATTTGGAATCACGTCTTATGCTCCTTACCCAGGCCAGTCAGTTAAATGGTGATTACGTGGCAACAAACATTTCAAAAGAATTGACTTAAAGGGTGTAAATGGCTGAGTGACGGTGTATTGCAGTGCTGGGGCCAGGCTGTGAACCCTGGGTCTGTTGCTTACTGGCTGTGGGACTTTGGGTAAGCCCTTTACCTCTCTGTGCCTCTGTGTTCATCCTCTGTAAGATGGGGAGAATGAAAGTCCCGATCTCCTTAGGTTGTTATGAGGGTTAGTGGATTGAAACCTGTAAAGGTGTTCACAACAGTGCCGGGCAATGTAGGAAATGTTCCATAGGTGTTAGCTCTTTTTATGATTTTGTGCACCCACTGAGCACACTGGAGTCCAATGAGTTGCCATTGAGACTTGTACCAAGCAGGAGGGGACAAGGTTAATCAGACCCAATCATAATTGTAATAAGAATAGCTGGCAGTCAGTGCTTGCTTGCTTTCTTGCAAAAAATAATTATTGAGCACCGACTGTGTGGACAAAACAGACAAAAATCCCTGTCCTCAGAGGACTACTTTCAAGGGGTTGGGCCGTGGGGGTGGGTGCCCGACAATGAATCACACACACAGTAAGTAAAAGACATAGTATTTTGGGGTATGGTAAGTGCCAAGAAGGAAAATAAAGCAAGGCAAGGAAGGGGTCAGGGAGTGGGGGGTGGGAGGTTATAATTTGCAAAGAGAACCGTGGAGGTAGGTTTCACTGAGAAGGGGACATTTTGGGAAAGCCCTGGGGATCGTGAGCGTGGGCTGCTTGGACATGTGGCGTTGCAGTCTTCCAGGCAAATGGAAGTGTAACAGGAACAGAAAGGAATGGGACATGAGAGGCCAGTGTGACTGGAGTGCACGAGAGACAAGGCCACATGGGGCCTTATAAAGGAAGCCCTAAGGACTTTGTCTTTGTCTTTGGGTTGGGGTCTCATGGAGGCACCAAGCAAAGAAGTGTCATGATCTGATTTATGTTTATCTCGGGTGGTCCTCTCTCCGTGCACCCCTGTCCTGTGATGTGGGTGCTGTGCTTGCTTCCCTTTTCTTGACACGGGAAACTGAGCTTTAGAGAGAGATTAAGAGACTTGGCCAAAGTCAAGAAGTGAGCAATGGCAGCTCCTGGATCTGTGCCCAGAGCTGGTGGCGATCGCCATTAGCTCCTCCTGCTCTCACAGCCCAGCAGTCACTTGTCACATGGCAGCCCACCTGCTCTGTGCGTGCGGGCACGCAAAAGTAAGACTCGCCACACTCTGGGGAGGACCCTCTGTTAGGACTGCATCATCGGAGTTTTCTTCCGTGGTTCTGGATATTCATTATTGCTGTGCTTATAGTAATTAATGGCATAGCAGAATTACTAGTTGGTTTCATTTTAGTTAATTTGTGTGTTGATTCATTCAACCAATATTTGCTAAACACCTACTGTGTGCCAGGCAGGGACCACAGCAGGATAAGACCAAGTCCCCGCCACACGGTATAACCATTTTGTTCCTCTCTAATTCTGTACTATCACTGGATCCTGTTGTCATTGGAAAGTGGGGGTGGAGTGGGGGAGTCTAGGAAGGATGTGTCTTTTGTGGTAAAGATGCTTGAGGACCACACGTGGCAACCTCAATCTGGTCCACTTTCACCTCTTGACTGGAGTCCAATGAGTTACCATTGAGAGGCAGTGAGAACGGAGTGGCCACAGGGCTTGGGAATGTTCTGGCTCAGGTGGTGCTGGTGAGTCTGTGAGCCTCAGAGGTGGACGGCTGCTAAGACAGGAAAGCCAGGATTGTTCTTCAGACAAGGAGCCTTGGGGAGCATCTGGGTGGCTCAGTTGGTTTAGCGTCTGCCTTTGGCTTAGGTCATGATCCCAGGGTCCTGGGATCGAGCCCCACATCGGGCTCTCTGCTCAGTGGGGAGTCTGCTTCTCCTTCTCACTCTTCCTCGGTGCTTGCTCTCTCTATACATCTCTCTCAAATAAATGAATTAAAAAAAGAAAAGAAGGGGCGCCTGGGTGGCTCAGTCGTTAAGCGTCTGCCTTCGGCTCAGGTCATGATCCCAGGGTCCTGGGATCGAGCCCCGTGTCGGGCTCCCTGCTCTGAGGGAAGCCTGCTTCTCCCTCTCCCACTCCCCCTGCTTGTGTTCCCTCTCTCGCTGTGTCTCTCTCTGTCAAATAAATAAAATCTTTGGGGCGCCTGGGTGGCTCAGATGGTTAAGCGTCTGCCTTCGGCTCAGGTCATGATCTCAGGGTCCTGGGATCGAGTCCCGCATCGGGCTTCCTGCTCCTTGGGAGCCTGCTTCTCCCTCTGCCTCTCTCTCTCTCTCTCTGTCTCTCATGAATAAATAAATAAAATCTTTAAAAAAATAAATAAATAAATAAAATCTTTAAAAAAAAAGAAAAAAGGAGCCTTGGGTTTTCTCCCAGGTTGAGCACATTGGGGAGAAATATCTCATTTGTGTGTTGATGATGTTAACTGGTTTGACCAGGTGATGTTCAACTTAGTCAAAGACTGAAATGGATGGGTTTTCTCCTGTTGCAAAGGAAAATGCAAGAGGCCCATTTCTCCTCTTTCCCAGAAAGTGGGAAGACCATAGCCTCCATGATGGCAAATCGTTCTTCCTTCCCACACTTAAAGATTCTATTTATTTATTTGAGGGAGAGAACGGGCGCAAGCACGCACACACAAGCGGGGAGTGGCAGGCAGAGGGAGAAGCAGACTCCCTGCTGAGCAGGGAGTCCAGTGTGGGACTCGATCCCAGGACCCTGGGATCATGACGTGAGCCGAAGGCAGACGCTTAACCCACTGAGCCACCCAGGCACCCCACCCTTAACCACACTTAAATAGGACTGTTTCTTCCTCGTAATTCTGGAAGCCTTAACTCTGGGTTGCAAACAAATGCGAGGTGGCAGCTGCTGGTAATAGAACTAATAAAAATAGCTTACAAGTACTGAGTGCTTACTGTATACCTAGCTTCGTTCTAAGTGCTTCATATATAATACATTTAATCCTTCCAAAAATCTGATGAGATAATTTTATCCTCATTTTACTGACGAGGGAGCTGAGGCAGAGAGGGGTTAAATAGTTTTGGATTTGAATCGGAAGCCAGAACTGTTCACCACCAGCTCCCACTGTCCTCCAGGCAATTTGGGGCCCCACTGTAATGTCACAGAGCTCCTACCGTGTGCATGTGGCTGTGCAAAAAGTTGGCATTTCCGTGATTTTGTTACCAGATAATTAGCAAGAAGTGGCCGAAGCGGGATTCAGGCTGCTCCCCGCGTCCCTGCTCTCAGTGTCTATGCTACGCTGCCTCTCGTGAATAAATCCACCCGGACAAGGAGATTACTCATTTCAATAAAGACTAACATTCCCTGAAGCTCTCTTTCCTCTGTTCCTCCCCGTTCTTGAGGTTGCCATGGAGTCATGGCTCCTTCTTCTGGTGACATCTTCAAGTTGGCGGAAGCCAATGCCTGCTGGGCCCCCCAGGACCTGCTCTGCATGGAGGAACACACGTTCATCAGGAACGTGGAGCTTCTGGGGGCCGTCAGGGGTTTCAGCCCCCCTCAGCTGATGACCCTAAAGGAGAAGGCAGTGCAGGTAAAGCCCACCTCAGGGAGGGAGTTTGCAAGAGAGGGAAACCCCAGCATAACGGTCCCAGCACTTCTGTGTGTACAACCCACCTCAGGGAGTTTTCACGTGCGTTGTGCCATTGTAATTTCTCTGTGTCAACTCGGTGCCATAGGCGTGCACTCCACATCCGAGAAATTTCTAGTTCCTCCCTCTCAGGGCTGTAGCAGAGAACAGAGATGTGTCTTGGCATCTCATGGACACTCAGTAAAAAGTTCTGTGGGTGTTCTGGTGCTTCTGAGACGGTTTCCAGGAATGGTGCCTTTTCTTTCTCCACTTGGAGAACCTCAGTTGCTGCTTACAGCAGATTTTCTCAGAATCCATTGCAAATTTGTCTGAAAACATACCAGGAAGGAGTAAAACGGAGACTACAAGTCTTTTTCCATCTTTATAAAGTTCCCTTTGAGTGGCTTGTTTCAGCCATTTGGATAGTTGTAGAATATCTGGTTATCCTTGTGGGGTTGACATTAAGTTCCTTAAAATTATATTTATAACTCTTTTTTATATAAATGACCCAAGTTTATTGTAGAAAAGTTGGACAAGTAATAAAAAAGAAAATCCGTCATAATCTTCTACCCAGAGATAAGCACTGTTAACTGTTTTGGTATAGTCACCTGAAGCTCCCCAGACTTCTGTGTATGTGTATAAAATGTATTTATATATTTCATGTATACTCACACATATATGTTAGAAAAAAATATCATGCTCACCCACTATTCAATAACTTGCTGTCAACACCCAACAGTATAAATGCATATTTTCCATATCAGAAATATAAATTTATATCAGCGTTTTAAATAGTTATATAATATTTCATATTATGGTTGGTCCTTTTTTTTCTGGTCCTTATTTATTTAGCAAGTTGGTAGACTTTTAGGTTGCTTATATTTTTTTAATGCCTCAAGGTACATATTTTGTACATATTTTGGGGGACATTTGTCTCTCATTATTTACTTAGGCTAAATTCCCAGAGGTGGAAATTTGGGGTCAAAGTGTATAAATATTTTAAAAGCTATTGATACACATAACCAAATTCCCTTCCAAAAATTATGTACTGATTTATATTCTCAATATCAATAAATGAGAGTATCCTTTACCACATATTTTTTCAACACCATAAATGATCATTCTTTTTATGCCTTATCAATATGATCAGCTAACATGGTATTCTTTGATTGTTGTTAATGTAGAACTTAAAAGATTATGACCAAGATTGAACTTTTTTCCATGTCTCTTTCTTCTTTTGTGAATTTCTTGTTCATATCTTTTTTTTCCAAAAATCAGTAAAACTTTATTTGCTTCTATTCTTTCACCATTAGTAGAAAACTGGAGAAAGCAAAAATGTTTTGCGCTTACAAAGATAAATGGCCTCTTTAGCCAGTAAAGATCAAAACCTCAAACTACAATAAGGAAGATAAAATCACTCTCCCCCACATTCCCTGAGTTGTCCTTGTCATCTTAGACAAAACCTTAGTCCACTGGCCAGGGACCCTGTGTGTGGCCAAGTCAAGATGAGGGCCAAGAAATCAGACCAATAAATTCCGGTGATAAATCAATCAATCAATCAATCAATCAATAAATACACACACATATATATATATATATACACACACATATATATACACACATATATATATACAGTTGTAGTCCTTTCCTTATTGATTTATAAGAGAACTTCATATATTAAAGAGATTTACCCTATGTCTGTTTAAAATACTGTTAGTAATGGTCAGTCTAATCTGGATTTTTTTTTCACTTGAAGGTTTGGGACATGCCTTCTTACTGGAAAGAATACCATATCACCTCCCTGGGGCGCATTGCTCTGGCTCTTAATGAGAGTGAGCTGCAGCAGCTGGATCTCAGCTCCATTGATACCGTGGCTTCCCTAAGCCGGCAGACCGAATGGACCCCAGGACAGGTAGGTAGATGTTGCTTGATCTTTTAAATATTCCATTTCTGTCTTAATTTTGTGTATATTTTCCTTTATGTCCTTGAACATACAGTATTTGTAATAGCTGCTTTAAAATCTTTGCTGCTAATTCTGTCATCAGTTATTTCTGAGTCTGTTTCTATAGACTAATTTTTCTCTTAGTTTTGGGTTATGTATTTTTATTTTATATGCAAGGCTGGTAATTTTGACTGGCTGGCTAATGGGCATTGTGAATTTTATATTTTTTGAGTGCTTGATTTAGTTGTACTCCTTCGAAGGGTATTGGGCTTTGTTCCAGCATATATTCATTCATTCATTCATTCATTCATTCATTCATTTATATTTTTTAAACATTTAAAAATTTATTTTATTTATTTTGTTATTAAAGATTTTATTTATTTATTTGACAGAGAGAGATAGAGAGAGTGGGAACATAAGCAGGGGGAGTGGGAGAGGGAGAAGCAGGCTTCCCGCCGAGCAGGGAGCCTGATGTGGGGCTTAATCCCAGGATACTGGGATCATGACCTGAGCTGAAGGCAGACGTTTAACGACTGAGCCACCCAGGTGCCCCTAAACGTTTTTTAAATTTAAATTCAATTAATTAGGGATGCCTGGGTGGCTCAGACGGGTAAGCATCTGCCTTCAGCTCAGGTCATGGTCCTGGGGTCCTGGGATCGAGCCCCACATTGGGCTCCCTGCTCAGCGGGGAGCCTGCTTCTCCCTCTGCCTGTCTCTCCCTCTGCTTGTGCACATGCTCTCTCTCTGACAAATAAAGAAAATCTTTAAAAATAAATAAATAAGTAAATAAATTCAATTAATTAACATATAATGTATTATTGGTTTCAGAGGTAGAGGTCAGTGACTCATTAGTCTTATATAATAAGCAGTGCTGGGACGCCTGGGTGGCCCGGTGGGTTAAGCATCTGCCTTCGGCTCAGGTCATGATCCCAGGATCCTGGGATCGAGTCCCACATCGGGCTCCCTGCTCAGCAGAGAGCCTGCTTCTCCCTCTCCCTCTGCTTCTCCCCCTGCTTGTTCTCTCTCTCTCTCTGTCAAATAAATAAAATCTTTAAAAAAAAAAATAATAATAACCAGTGCTCATTACATCACATGCCCTCCTTAATGTCCATCACCCAGTACCCCATCCCTCCAGTCCCCTCCCCTCCAGCAACCCTCAGTTTGTTTCCTATGACTAAGAGTCTCTTATGGTTTGTCTCCCTCTCTGGTTTCATCTTGTTTTATTTTTTCCTCTCTTCCCCTATGATTCTCTGTTTTGTTTCTTAGATTCCATGTATCAGTGAGATCATATGATAATTGTCTTTCTCTAATTGACTTATTTCGCTTAGCATAATACTCTCCAGTTCCATCCATGTCATTGCAAATGGCAAGATTTCAATTTTTGATGGCTGAGTAATGTTCCATTGTATATATATATACACCACATCTTCTTTTTCCATTCATCTGTTGGTGGACACCTGGGCTCTTTCCATAGTTTGCCTATTGTGGACATTGCTGCTATGAACATTGGGGTGGATGTGCCCCTTAGGATTACTACTGGCATACATTTAAATTACTTTCAAATCAGTCTGATCCTTTTGAGGCTTCCTTTTTAAAAAATTAATTAATTAATTAAAATTTTTAAAAAGATTTTATTTATTTATTTGAGAGAGAGCAGAGCGAGAGAGAGAGAGAGATTGAGAGAGAGAGCACCAGTGGGGGTGGAAGGGCAGAGGGAGGAGAAGAGGGCTCCCCGCCGAGCAGGGAGCCCGACGTGGGTCTGGATCCCAGGACCCTGGGATCATGACCTGAGCCAAAGGCAGGCGCTTCACCGACTGAGCCACCCAGGCGCCCCAAGTCTTCCTTTTGAGGATTATTAGGGTAAATCCAGAGTGACCTTTATTGTGTAGTTAACTTATCTCCATTATTCAGACTGATTCTACTGGAGACTCTGCCTAATGTGCTGTGTATTTCCAGACCCCTCTGTTCTGGCTGGTGGGAATGTGATCTCTTTCCAACTCCATATGAGCTCTGAGAATTGTTCAGCCTATCACTTTCTGATGCGTCTTCCTGATACTTATGTAGATTTCACTCCTGGTCTGTGTGGAGAGGTTAGTACTCAGCCAGATGGGGGAAGACCTCTCTCTCTTCTGCCAAGTTTCTCTTCTGGTGTTCTCTCTCTGAAGTTTTCTACTCTCCAGTACTTTCCCCCACAGATTACAGGTGCCGTGGCTTCTCTGACCTTGGATCTCTATGTTCTCAGCTCAACGGGACCACTGGGTTTGTTTAGGTTCCCTTTCCTGCTCCCTGGCCTGGAAAGTGCTTCTTGGCAGTAAGCAAGGGCAATTTTCAGGCTCTCCTTATTTATGTTCCCTCTTTCAGGATCATAGTCCTGTATTCTCCATTGTCCAGTCTGAATATAGTTGTTTCATAGATTTTGTTCAGTGTTCTCATTGCTTAGGAAGTTGGTTTCTGTGTCAGTTAATCCTTCATGCACTAAAGAAGAAGTTCGCTCCAGAATTTAATTGTTTCAACTGGGAGGGATGTTAACCCACTGTATTGCTAGAAAGGGGAGTCTTAGATGCTCTGTGGTATCTTCATGCTCAGGCAGCCCTCCCTCAGTGGTCAAATTCAACATCGGCTTTACATATTATCTAATTAGCATCCCCATAAAGAAAGAGCCCCTCTTGCATGAATTTTTGAAAAAGCCCCAGCATTGACTCCAATTGTGCAGTTGCCCACCCCAAGCAGTCACTGTGATCAGGAGTAGAATATGTTGGTTGGCTCGGCATGCATCAGGGAGTGGGGTCCTTCTCAACATGACCCTATGAACTGACAGGGGGAACAGAGGGTGGGAGGCTGCATAAGGCCCCCAAAGACATCTATGCCCCAATCCCTGCGAGCTTTGAAGATGTTCCCTTATGTGGCAAAAGGGATTTTACAGATCTGATTAATTTAAGGGTCTTAAGATGGGAGGATTCTCTTGATGAGCCCAGTGTAATCACAAGGGTCCTTAGGAGAAGGAGACGGGAGGCCACAGATCCAGGAGGCCGTGTGACTAGGGAAGCAGAAGGACACAGAGAAAGATTTGAAGGCATTGTGCTGCTGATTCTGAAGATGGATGATGTGGCTACAGGCAGCTGCTGGAAGCTAGAAAAGGCAAGGAAATAAATTCTAGAACCTCCAGAAGGAACAACCTCCAGAGGAAACAGATACAGGGTAGTTCACCCAAGGAAAAGCATGGTGTTCTCAAACAAAGGGAGGATGGGTGCTGGGCAGGCAAAACCAATGGATGTCCCCCAGTCTCATGAGCTTTTTGGAGTCAGTATTGCCATGTCCCATAACTCTGACTGGCCCCATTCAAACACAACACATTGTGAATTGTACCCCGCCCCTCCACCCCCAGCCCCGGAGCTGGGCAGCATGGAGACCCTGGCCATGAGGATTATGTGAGTCAATACATGTGAAACATTCTGAACAACGCCTGGCACATAGAATTCAGTAAAAATTAATTGTTTTCACTGTTGTGGCCTCTGATGCCATCCTCATCAACCACCACCACCACACTTGCTCCCTTTGGCGTCTCACCTCATTTGCAAGACGCTCTAAACCCAGCAATCTGAGGTTCCTTCCATCCTGACATTCTATAATGACCGATTTTGCCTGTTTGAGAAGTGCCACATCACCCTTCGGATATTAAAATCCTTCTATTTACAGTCTGGGAGAAAACAGAAAAATATATCCAACTTAGAAACTGGAGAATCTCTTTCCCTTTGTACCGATTTTAGTTCCCACAGATGCCAGTGAGATTTATCAATATGTTTGAAGAGGATATGAAAACCTAACATTTGCATATATCATTTGCAGTCAGTTCCTCAACTTTTGCTCCCCATCAAACCCTTAAATGCATGTTTCTAGATTAATAGTCAGACCTGATGGAACTACATTAACAGAGTTCAGTTTAAAAACCAATTTAAGGGGGCGCCTGGGTGGCTCAGACGGTTAAGCGTCTGCCTTCAGCTCAGGTCATGATCCTAGGGTCCCGGGATCGAGTCCCGCATCGGGCTCCCTGCTAGGCGGGGAGCCTGCTTCTCCCCCTCTGCCTCTGCCTCTCTCTCTGACTTTCATGAATAAATAAATAAATAAAATTAAAAAAAAAAACAAACAATTTAAGGGGAGAAAAAACTATTAGAGAAGCCAGAGGGATGAACGGAGAGATTGAAATCTTACAGCTATTCATTTTTCAGAGGGTTAATATTGCCTAAAAATGTTAGTATTAATTGTCTTGGAATCATTACAGATACACTAGTCCAGTCATTCAAGTAAATATATTTTGGCTTATCACCTTGCAGGCTGAGCTTGCATTTTCCAGGTTCCAGTGGCAAGGACAATTTAATACCGCATCTTCAAAGTAATTTTATTTGAATCGTATTTTCGCACTTTCATTTTAAAACGGGCACGCCTGATAGTTGGGGAGCACAAATTGTTATGAGTCAACTAGTGAAACCTGATTGTGAAGCCTTAATAGGAAAAGTTCAAAAGCGACCCCAAATCTCTCTCTTCTCTTCATACCCAAACATCTTCACTGTCTAAGAGTACAAGCTCTGGAGTCGGAATGCCTGGGTTTTAATCTTAGTTATTTGTCGGTTGTGTAGCCAATGGGGCTTAGTTACTTTACCTCTCTGGGCCTCAGCTTCCTCATCTGTGAGAATGAGAATAATATTAATATTTCACAGGGTTGGGGTGCCTGGGTGGCTCTTTGCCTTGTGAGCTCTTGTCCTCTTGTCATCTTTTGCACCTGCCCCCATGAGCCCTGAGGGATCCAGAATTTATTATACAGCTCATCTCCAAAGGATTGACTTGAATCCTTCCTTGGGTCCAACATAGATAGTTTAAATGAATCAGGGTTCATTTCATTACAGGTGGCAGAAAAAAACAACTCAAAGTGGCTTGACCAGGCAAGGAAATTTATTGGCTCCCCTAACTGAAAAGTTCAAGTGTAGAGTTCAGGTGTGGCTGGATCCAGAGTCTTCAACACTATGGTCAGACATCTATCTCTCACCATTTTGACCCTGCTTTCCTTTGTGTTGGCTTCAGTCAGAGGCAGGCTCTTTGCAGGTGGTGAATTCTAGCAGATCCAGGTGTTTATCATTCCAAGGTCCAGTCCAGAGTAAAGAATGTTCTCCTTCCAGATAAAGAAGGCTGTCTTATTTCCCTATTTCAATTAGGACATCCCTAATTATTCCAGTCAAAGTCCTGGCTGGTTTTGACTGGATCACAGGCCCATCTAGAACACATCATGGCAGCCAGGCTAAGAGATGACTTGACTAGTCAGGACTGGGCCATAACATCACCCCTGGAACTCAGAAGGCAGTTAGCTCCACCTGAACCACATGAAGTAAGAGTGGGAGGGGTAGCTCTCCAGGGAAAGTCATGAACAATGAACGGCTACTGTGCAAGAATTTCAGGGACCCTACACAGCAACCCCCTTAAAGCTCACTGAAGAGATCCCTCTGGTTTTCAATACCAAAACATTTGTTATACTACTGTCTGGAATTGAAGAGAGAGGGATAAACCTATTAAAGTAGGACTTTAGAGAAAGAAAAATTAACTGTGGCTGAGATCATGAGGGAAGACTTCATAAAGAAAGTGACATTTGACTTGAACCCCCCAAATAAAAAGATGGTTGGATTTTATTTTATTTTTTTTTAAGATTTTATTTATTTATTTGACACAGAGACACAGGGGGAGTGGGAGAGGGAGAGGGAGAAGCAGGCTTCCTGTGGAGCTGGGAGCCCGATGGAGGGCTCCATCCCAGGGCCCTGGGATCATGACCTGAGCTGAAGGCAGATGCTTAACAACTGAGCCACCCAGGCACCCCGATGGTTGGATTTTAACAGTTGGGAAGGCAGGAAGCACATTAAAGATGGAGGGACTGATTTGAGCAAAGGCAAAAAAGCAGACTATTAAAAGGTTTTGTCAGAAACTTCTGGAAACTTGGGGTGCCTGGGTGGCTCAGCTGGCTAAGCATCTGCCTTCAGCTGAGGTCATGATCCTCGGGTCCTGGGATCAAGTCCCGCATCAGGCTTCCTACTCAGCAGGAGCCTGCTTCTCGTGCTCCCTCTGCTGCACCCCCCTCCCCCCGCTTGTGCTCTCTGGCTCTCTCTCTGTGTCAGATAAATAAATAAAATCTTAAAAAAAGGAAGTTCTGGAAACATGCTGAAGAAGTTTGGATCCTGATGCAGGAGAACTCAAGTGAGCAAACTATCTGAAGGTCATGAGTGACTGCAGAAAATAAGCTCGCAGACACACACGGGATACAGTTCCTTTAGTGCTGGTGAAGGATACAAGAGTTTCACTGCCAAAACACACCTCTGTGGATGAGGGGACATATTCACTAGAAGCAGCACCTTAGGGACATGAACCTGGAGGCAGTGGCTAGGATGGTTTGGAATGGGGGGTGTGTCCAGAGGAGTAAATGGGGGATTTGTTGGTAGGCTACTGCTATAGCTAAGTTATCCCCTCAGGCCTTGGGGTTTTCATCATCCCTGGATAGTTCCTCTTTTATCCTTCCTTATTTTTCTAGGCTAAATCTATTCTGCAAGGGTTCCTGGAGGATTCAGGCTACAGTATCCAGGATCTGAAGAGCTTCCACTTAGTAGGACTTGGTACCACCCTGTGTACTCTGAACGCCACCGAAATCTCACTCATAAAGATCTCAGAATTCAGGTATCCAAACCAGTAGTGTTCAAAATGGCAAATGATTGATGGGCCAGTTCATTCATTCAGCAAGACGTCTTTTGCTTCCTGATGCCTTGCCCCCTTTCTGGGTTAAAATAAGGAGTGGACTCAGCTGGATCCTTTCTGGATGCTGAGCCTACCTACCTTCTGCACACCTGTTGTGTCTGGAGAGTCTCACAGGCTCACACTATATCCTTCCCTCTTAACCAGGGTGGTGGTGGCCAGAATCGGGACCCTGCTCTGTAGCATCCATGTCTTGGCCGAGTTTAAGAGGAAGGCAGAAGTTGTGTTTGGGGATCCCACCCAATGGTCCAGCTCTGTCCTGCAGGAGCTCGGGACTATTGCAGGTACGGCACCTCGAGCAGGCCTCCTGTCCCTGCCCAACCTGAAATCTGGAGACAAAAGCAAAAAAATAAAATAAAATAAAATAAAAATAATAATAACAATAAAAGAATCCTGTGCCAAATCTGTTCTTTAAACAAGCTCTCTTGGTGGTTCTTGTGCACACTAACGTGGTTTAGGATGTGATTTAATTGACTTCTAAATAGTTTTATACACAACCTGAAATTGCATAAAGTGAAGCTCCTTCTGGGCCTACTTTTTGTTGTAGGAGACCAATCAGGGCTAATGTGACCCACTTTTTCTTTTTTTTTTTTAATCAGAATTGATTAAGGAACTTGATTCTCCAGTGTGATTTTCAAGGCTTTTTGTAAGAAATGACGCTTGCCTAGAACACACAGATCTGTACATTATGCAGCACCATTAATAAAACAAGTGGAGTTGCGATGGCTTGAACTAAACCCTCGTGATGCATGCCTTTTTCTCCCCAGCTGGATTAACGAAGGAAGAGCTCCAAATGCTGGACAAGGATTTGATGCCGTATTTCCAGCCATCAGCAATCAAATGCCTTCCTGATGAGATATTCAAAGTAGGTACTCAGTTCTTCAAGGAGAATAGGCGCTTGACCCCATTTCAAATCAGAGACAGATGGCAGGCCTTGGATTCTAGGGGCTTGCAACCAGATTTCTGCTGATAGGGCCAGAGGAGAGGTGTATGCCAACACTGAATGGGTCACAAGATAATTTTAGGTTTAAACACATTTTTTTCCTTAAAATTTTATGTTTTTTTAATTTTTATTTTTTATTTTTTTATTATTTATTTATTTATTTATTTATTTATTTATTTATTTATTTGCGAGAGAGAGAATGAGAGACAGAGAGCATGAGAGGGAGGAGGGTCAGAGGGAGAAGCAGACTCCCTGCTGAGCAGGGAGCCCGGGACTCGATCCCGGGACTCCAGGATCATGACCTGAGCCGAAGGCAGTCGCTTAACCAACTGAGCCACCCAGGTGCCCTAAAATTTTATGTTTTAATTTGTATTTATTTTTATGGTTGGCCTCTCTTCATAGCAAGGTATTGATTTTCTATTTATGATGGTATGACAGAGTCAGATTTCTTTGTCTAGAACCCTTGGGGACAGATACATTTCAGAATTCAGAATTTTCCAGATTTTAAAAAGATAACTCTGTGAATCTCCACTATGTAATTTAACACCCCCAGCAGTGTCTGGGGAAGCACCTTATACGTTAATATTTCTGTGAAGAAGTCAGTGATTCCACACTAATTGGAATAAATAGAGACTATAAATGACCTTACATCATTCAAGGTTTTGCAGGCAAATAAGTTTGTCTTAAACTTTGGGAAAAACATTCAGTTCTGAGATTTTTTTTGGACTTCAGAATGGCCGATGAGGAATTATGGACCTGTATAACATTTCCTTTTTAAATTGATTGAAGTAAACATATTTTAGTTGATTTAAAGAAAAGTGTTGAGAAAACCTCAACAGGACAGGTGAGAAACGGCTATAGAAGAAATTGAGGAGGTGGCATTGGATCAGCTGAGGTTAGGGAAACAGGGTAGTCAGGGCCTTGTGTCCCCATACAGGCTTAGGGGAGTGTTTGGTGGGGACTGCAGCGTGCTCTGATGAGGAGTGGCCCTGGTGTTCTCGTTTGCTGGGTAACTTGGAAATAAATTCTCTCCACCACAACTGTGGAAGACACACAAACGAGGTTGGACAGATGCCCGTGATGCCACATCACTGGTTCATTTCAAGACAGATAGCCGACCTTGAACGACTTCACAACACAGGACAGTTTCCAGCACAGAGTAGGTGCAATAGCTGTTTGGGGGGAAATAAACAGTAGTCCTGAAGGCTCCGGAGCTGCCCTTCTGGGGGTTTCTGCAGGGCAGAGGTGCCTTGGTTCTGGATGCTGGCATGTTGCTGAGCACTTTCCCCTGGCCTGGTTTGGAGTGCACTTTGTGGTTGTTTCCTTGTTCAGGGATTTGTCTTTTTCAGAAATTCCTAGGTGCACCTGGGGACGCACTTCTGAAAGGGTATAACCTAGCGCCTTCAGGGCCTTAGGAGTAACATAAGACAGTGCAGTGGCCTGTGGCCTGGGTAGAGTCCAAGGTGAATAAAATTAGCCCTGAATGGGGAAGCTGCTTCTCATCTCTGGCACATCAACGCAGTGTGACAATGTGGGCCCAGTATTGCTGGATCTTCCTTTTATTTTTTTATTATTATTTGATTTACGATTCCAGAGGTCTCCATTTTCATGTGAAACCTGCTGATAATCAAATGTTGGCAACCACTTCGAATTTATTTTTTTTTAAAGCACAGTCCAGTGGGCCTAGAGATTCCATCTGGCTGGTGGGTTGCAAGTCCACCATGTTGGAAAAAATAGGTAATTTATAGAACACAGACTGTGTTAACGGTAGATGCAAGGTGCAAGCCAGAAGAGTACCTGTGTTGTGTGTGTGTTGGGAGGGGGAGCGGGGAGAGGTGATGCTGACCTCGCATGACAGGTTAGCTAGGTTGGAGGGAGGAATAGCATTCCAGGCAGAAGGAAGTACGCAGCAGAAGTGCTGCCTCCTGGGGGCCACAAATACAGGTGCTCATTCTCCTGCAGTGAAGAGTGCCGGTGGGAGGCAGCTGGACAGGTGGGCTTGGCCCAAAGCTTGAGGGCCCCATTGCCACATTCAGGAACTGGAACTGTGTCCTGGAAGTGGGCGGCAGGGAAGGGTTCTAAGCAGGGGAAGCATCTCCCTAGACAGGGAATAAGAAGAGGGTGAAGGAGGAAAGAGGAGTGGATGAGGGGGCATAACCCCTTTCCCAGAGTCTTTGGGGTCCTTAGAAAATACACAGCATGACTTTAGATGCCTCTCTACAAATTCAGAATCCTGCCATCTCATCTGCCATCCCATCTCATTCCAGACCCTCTGGAACTAGCCACCAAGTCCTCTGAGCTAGAAGCAGCTTCAGTCAACATCTTGTTCAGAGTCCTCAAAGACATAAGTGTACTTGGCAGAAGTTCCCACTTCCAGTGGCCATGGCAGACGTCACTAATAGATTACCACACCTTTCCTCCACGTAGCTCTTGCAGGGCTCACCCACAGGGTGCGCAGGCAGTCACGCCAGAGGATCAGAATCCACACAGGAGAGGAGTTCTCGGCGCCATCCCACATCTAGTCCAAAAGCCCAGAGAGGCTGTGAAATTTGCTCGAGGTCACACAGCTAGTATGTGGCAGAGCTGGGACACAGATTCAGATCTTTGGCCTTTAGGCTTGTGTTTTCTCCTCTACGCCAGTGTTTCTCAGGTGGGGGACTTGAAACCTGGGGGAAGCACCTCGAACTGAATTAAGAACTGAATTAAACAACGTTAAGTCACACAGTGAGAAAATCATGACTTTCTTTTCAACTCTCCTTTAATGCTGATTACTTCAACGAGGAAGTCTCAGTTTGGAGCTAAAATGTCTTTAACCCTCTATAACATTTCAAGTCTCCTCTTCTTGACTATTTTTTAAGAGGCCTTGGATTCAGACATTGTTGGCCAACAAAGCCAGCTTGAATGCAATAATGTTCATTTCTTTTGGCTTATTGTTAATGATTACTAATGGAAAGTCACTTTGGTCTTCCATTTTTGGAAATTTCCACCTAAAATGTTCCATTTAAAAAATAAATGTATTCTAGTAGTGAAAAGAGCGATGTGATTTTAAGGAAAAATCTCAAGAAGAGCACAAATGGTACACGGGTATGGCAAAGTTGTGCGGACCCTGGGCGGATGACCGAGGTTTGGGAAGGCCGCGGAGGACCCCCCCCCCCCGAGGGCCTCCCCCTGAGGGCGCTGTCCCCTTTCTCCGCTGCAGGAGCTGTCCGTGGAGCAGATCGCCTCTTTGGGCCCCGAGAACGCCGCGGCGGTGACTCCAGCCCAGCGCCGGCAGCTGAGCATGTTGCAGCTGCAGAGCCTCCAGCGGGCGCTAGATGGCGCCAACCCGCGCTCCTGGCTGGACACGCCCCCGAGCGCCAGGCCCACCCGGACCCCCTCCTCTGGTTCTCCTCCTGGTGAGTGGGACAACCCTCTGCCCGGGCCCCCACCCCTAGCCCCCTTCCCTGTCCCCGAGTACCCCCCTGCCCGTCCTGGGGCGGGGAGGTTCCTAAAGATCCAGAGCGGGGTCTCTCACAGTCTTTGGAGGCTCTGCATTCAGAGAAAAATCCAAAGTCCCTACCAAGCGTGTGTAAATGACGCTCAACTCTGGCTGTGCTTTCAAGTCACCTGGGGGAACTTGTAAGACAGCCGGTTTCACGGACCCCACCCAGAACTCGTTGAATCAGAATCTCTCGGGACTAAATGCATTTCAGCGGTTCCCTTGCATCCTACCTCCTTCTCACGGACCAGTATTAATTAATAAATTCAACCAGTATATGTTGGGCACCTACTTTATGTCAGGCCTGCAGCAGGAGCTGGGAATACAGAGGTGAGAAGACAGGTAAGGCTGTCTTGTAAATGAACAAGGTGATTTCACATCTGGGAAGACTGGGGAAGGAAGGAGGCAGAGGGAGGTGAGGGTGACTAGGGCTGAGCTAGGATAAGGGGGTTGGTCCTCTCTTCCTTACCCCCGTCACTTCTTTGTGACCCCTTCTATCTTTAGTGAGCACCATCTTTGGACGAGGCGTGGTGTTGGGCTCTGAGGAGATAGCAGTGACCAAGCCAGATGTGTCCTTGATGCTCACTAAGCTCTCAGTGGAGCATGAGGGTGAGGGAAGGCATACCTAGCCTGGCGACCATGAGGCCGTATGACAGGCGCTCTGACAGGGAACACATGGGCGAGACAGCTGACCTAGGCTTGGGGGTTCAGGGAGTGGCCGTGGAAACTTCCCAAAGACAGTAATGTCTAGATTGCAGCCCGGGTTGGGGAGAATATGGACTCAGCCCATGGAGTGTCCCAGGTAGAAAGAGCAGTGAGAGCAAATACCCAGTGAGCAAAAAGAACTTGGTGCTCAAAGCCTCCACTCTACCTTTTCCTGATATGGATATGTCCCTCCGTCTGCCCCAGCCTTCCCTTGAGCTTGGAGAACTGGGGAATTCCCAATTTCTGCAGCCATAAGTGGCCAGAGGTGGCACCTTTGATTTACTATTATTGTTATTTTTTTAAAAGATTTATTTATTTATTTGAGTTGGGGGGAGAGGGGCAGAGGGAGAGGGAGAGAATCCCAAGCCAACTCCCCACTGAGCTTGGAGCCCAATGCAGGGTTCGATCCCGTGACCCTGAGATCATGACCTGAGCTGAAATCAAGAGTCAGATGCTTAGCTGACTTAGCCACCCAGGTGCCCCTGATTTACTATTATTATTTTAAAAACTTTTCATTGAAGTATAATATGCATACATTTAAATTTTTTGTTTTAGAGAAAGCCGAGTAGAGGTGGGGAGTGGGAGGGAGGGGCCGAGGGGGAGAGAGAGAGAGAATCTTAAGCAGGCTCCACACCCAGTGCAGAGCCTGATGCGGGGCTCAATCTCATGGCCCTGCGATCATGACCTGAGCTGAAATCAAGAGTTGGACACCTAACTAACTGAGCCACCCAGGTGCCCCCATTTAAAAATTATTTTTAAATATTGTGTTTTGTGTGTATCATATAACACACACAAGAGATAATGCACAGGATTCAAACTATGTAAGGGCTGAAAAGGAATGCAGTGCAGTGTCTCCATCTGTCTGTCCCCTGTCCCCTCAACACGTGTTCCTTCCCCAGAGGCAAGTAATGTTACCAGCTTCTTGTGTATTTGTCCAGAGATAGTCTATACATATCCATAGATTATCTCTGCACTTTTATAAAAGGTTGTTATACCCTTTGTTCTGCACCTTGCATATCTCATTTAACAATATATCTTGGAGACAGTTCTGTATCTGTACATAGTAAGCCTTGCAATTGTTGGTTTTCTGGTTACACCATAATTGTATTTAACCAGATGTCTACAGAAGGATATTTCCGGTTTTTTGTTTGTTTGTTTTTTAACTATTACAAACAAGGCTTCAGGGGATAACCTCTTATCATTTGCATCTGTCTGAGTATATCTGCAGGATAAAATCTTCAAAGTGGGATTGCTGAGTTAGAGGGTGTATGCATTTGTAATTTTGATGGATATCACCAAATCCCCTGTAGAGAGGCAGGACCAGTTTTCCCTTGAACCAGCAGCGTCAGAAAGTGGTGTCCCTGTAGGACCCTAGATGCCTTCTCCTTCCCTTCCACTCCACAGGCCCTTCCTGTGGGTGAAGCCCTTAATCTCTTGTTTCCTAAACTTGCTTCATTATCAGGATCACCTGGGAGGAATCCTTCAAATACAGATTCCTGTGGCCTCATCCCAGGCTTGCTCAATCACAATCTCCAGGGGAGGATCCTGGAATTTGCATTTTTTTCTAAGACTTTATTTATTTATTTGAGAGGGAGAGCGCCTGCGAGTGGGAGAGAGCATGAGCAGGGGCAGGAGGGAGGAACAGAGGGAGAGGGAGAAGCAGATTCCCCACTGAGCAGGGAGCCCAAAGTGGGCTCGATGCTAAGACCCCGAGATCATGACCTGACCCAGCCAAGCGCCCCCTGGAATTTGCATTTTTAACAATCTCCCCAGTGACTCTTATGATTAAGGCAGCTCTGGTACAAGCTGATTCACACAATGTCATTTAATTTTTACTCCCCTGCGGCAGCCCCCTCCACCCCCCCCACGCCCCCTGCTTTGGGGTCATTATTCCCGTGTCCGAGAAGAGCAAACAGCATTCTGGGAGATCAAGTGAGTGGTCCAGAGGGAGACCCAGGGAGCTGGGCATGCTGTGTCTGCCCTCCGAGGGCTGCTGAGACCTCATGTGCACTCCTGTCTCCTCCTAGGAGGCCCTGTCACATGGGGTCCTTGGCTTGGCTGTCCTCTGCTGGTTCTCCTGCCCAAGACCGTGTGGTGAGCAGCGCGTGCGCATGGCCCTTCAGTGTCCAAGCAGCGGGCCCCGGTGTGTGGAAACAGAGGTACTCCAGACTGTGAGACCCCCTACCCCCACCCACAGCCTCCACTGGGGCAGGGAGCCCCCAGGGCCTGGAAATTTAAAGGCACTGAATGGAAGAATAATTATTAAAAATGATCTTAAAAAGTTCTTAAGCTGGCCTGTATCCTCAGCAGAGAGCCATTCTCTGCCCTGTTTCAGCCTCTCTTGCTTTCCAGCTTGGGGACAGAGAAACTGTGGGGAGGGAAGGATGTTTTCTGTCAACAGCATGAGGATCCTATGTACAAGTCACTGCCCTCCCTCCAGAGAGGGATGCCAGGGGGTGGCAGGTATTGGCAAAGGCACCATTTTAGCTGGGGCCTGATCTGGCTTCTTCTCTGGCTTAACGTCCCTCCCTTGGAGCTATAGGCTGCATTGGATTTCTCCTTCTTAGATATTTAGCAGAGCTGAAATAAATGAATCCCTCCACAGAAGCCAATATTCCTGCCTGATTGCTGGGACTAATTGATGTTTCGGTGGGCCTTGCATTGCATGGAAATTAAAACATTTAACATGGCTCAACGTTAAATCAATTTTTAAGTACATTTTCTAGATGCCTTCCATTTCCTTGGGAGTCAGCTGAATGAATGGTCATGGAGTTATCAGTTAAGCTTTCAAAAAATTCCTTTTCTGACGAAATCGGTGGCTCTTCTGGGTTTAAGTTTTTCTGGGCTTTGGGGATGGGTTGAAATAAAAGAAAATACACACTGTAAGTCCGTCACCCATGTGATTATTGCCCAGCAGAGCAAAGTCAGCCCACTGGCCCAATCCTTTTGGAGGCTGGGAGGGATGGAGTTCCTTCTGGAAATCTGCAGGATGCTCTAGGCCTTCAGCTCAGGAAAGGGGGACGGAAGTGTACTTTGCCACCTCCCAGGCTGTTACACCATCTCAAAAACAGAAATCAGAGCTGTTTCTCGTGACTTCCCTTAGGTAGCAAGTTAGGCATCCTGGGCACTCATGTTCTGCCACCAGCATGCCCTGCGTTCTCTTCCTGGTCACGCGTCCACAATAGACGTCTCATCTAGATAAGACGAAAAGCCTGCATGAGTTCCCAAACATCTCTGGCGTTCCATAAGAGGTGGGAGGATTTTAAAAAGCAGCATGGGTAGGTGTTATAGAGACTGGTGTATTTTCAGATGTCACATGCAGTTATTCTAGAACATCAAAATACTGGCATATGGAAGGTGTGGCCCCGGAGGGGCTATGTAGGATCTGACTTGGTTCTTCATTCATGTTGGCGGGGAAATGGCAGTTCATGTTGCTTCTCAATCACAGATCATTGATCTTGTTACTGACAGCACCAGCCGCCCAGTTTAGCTGGGCCAGACTGGCTGATCAGAGTCGGGGGTTGCACGAGAATGGGTCTGTGCAGGTTCTGATCGGGTCCAAGCAGCCTTGGATCCAGCTCAGTATTCCCACTTTTTCCTTTGGCCTTGGATTTTCCTGGGGAACATCAATAAAGACAACTTCCCTTTGACTCAGACTTCATGCTGCCAATGTCATGGAGCTCTTGTGCCTCCCCTTCCCCTTCTTCTTCTTCTTCTTCTCCTCCTTTTTTTAAGATTTATTGACTTATTTTAGAGAGGGGGGAGAGAGCACGAGTGTGCACTCGAGCAGGGGGAGGGGCAGAGGGAGAGGGAGAGAGAATCCTCAAGCAGACTGCCTACTGAGCATGGGGCCCGACATGGGGCTCGATCCCAGGACCCTGAGATCATGACCTGAGCCGAAATCAAGAGTAGGCTGCTTAACCAATTGAGCCGCCCAGGCGCCCCACATCACCTTCCCTTCTGATCATTTGGTTTTGATTGAATTCCTGGACCCTCGTCCCATGTTGGATGACAGCAGTGACTCCCAGAGGGCCAGCTCTGCATCAGGCCCTGCTCTGAGGGCTCTGCCCGTACCCTTCGCTCACTTCGTTGTCATCACGACTCTGCCAGGTGGATGCAGTTAGGATTCCCGTTTTCCAGATGAGGGGACTGAGTCCGAGAGGTTAAGGAACTCTAGTCAAAAGCCTTTCGGATAGTGAGGATTTGTATCTTGACTTTTTACCTCGCACTATGCTGCTTCTGGGTGAGTATCTTTTAACTTCTCCAATAAGTCAGATCAGAGAGATTCTGTAAATCCCTTCACCTCCTCCTCTGGTGGGAGGCCAGCTTTCCTCGCAGCACATATAATTGGTGATTGCCTCAGGCAGGAAGACAAATCCAGCTTATGCCCTGAAGGACCCCTGGGGTCTCAGGTTGAGATGCGCAGTCCTTTGCATGCAGGGAAGCAGCAGGTCACACTGGCAGGTGATGCTTCCGTTCACCTTTCAATGTCAACCCTACCGTTGGATTCCCAGCCTCCATCTTCTACAACTTGTAACTCTCCCCACCTCCCCCATGCAGGGATCATAGTCACTCACTCCCATGCAGGTCACAGGGTGCTGGCCATGGTCCTAATTGGTCAGGACCTGTACCATACTGGGTATCAAATATTTGAATATCATGCCAGTGAGATCTTTTCATGGAACCCCCACCTTCAAGCCCAATGCAGATGCTGAGCCTGGCTTGATGGGGGCTGGAAGTGTTCCTGTAACTTCAGTGTGCCATCCAGTGGGACCTAGATTTACACTGTTCTCTCTAGTCCTGGTGCCCAGGGAGTCTCCACAGCTGCTGGGGATGGGCTGCACGGCCAAGGAGAGGTGGCTGTGTCTTGGGGTATGTGTGTGTGTATGTGTATACCTGGTTTTACTAAAGAAATGCTGTCATGATAGAGAGTGACAACACAGCAAAGAACTTAATATTAAGTATTTGATATTTCTTTGTCCTTAAAAGTTTGCTGCCCATTCTTACCTTTAAAAACATCTATATTGCTTCCTTGGAAAACATATATGTATAAAATTTTTTTTTAAATAGTAGAAGTAAAATTAACACACTGCAGAATTGCCAGGCCACACAGTGACAGGTGGGACACCTCCAAAGTGTGTCTTGGAGTGAGTACCCACTCTATAAATCCATCTCAGGTGTCCAGTGACTCCTAGGATTTTCAGTCATCTTAGGGGATTCATTTTATACTTCTCTGCCTTTACTGTCTCAGTCACTGATTGTTTCTGAAAGGGATATGGGCTTGTTTGACCTTTTGACAGATATCTGCAACTTGCTCGCCTTTCTAGTCTTCTCTTCCATCTTGCGTTTGATAAGTCAGACCAGACATGCTGATGAGAACTGGAAGGAGGGGCCACCCTTAGGCAGAAGAAGACTGAAGAATTGCCATCAGTCTCTGAAATCCTCTGGAACGCTCCTGGGTGTGGTGGCCTGAATGACTGACCCCAATTCCTTCGATTACTCCCTTGATTAGGCTTGTACATCCAAGCCTTTGCCATGTGACTTTGTCATGCATCTCAACACTGCTTGCTTTGGCTTTGGAAGGTGAGCAGAAGTGATAGATTCCACCAATGGCCATCATAAATGGGCTCGCATGATTTAGCCTGACCTGTTAGTAGTTGCTTCTCCATGTGAGGCAACATGTAGATGAGGAGACATATGGAACAGACATGAACCCAACCTTGCATGCAGGGAAGCAGTGGGTCACACTGGCAGGTGCTACTCCAGTTCACCTTTCAATGTTAACCCCCCTATTGGATTCCGTACCCAGCAGAGTCAGAACCAACCTGAATACTCAGGAGCAAGAAATAAATACTTGTTATGGGAAGGCATTGAGACTTTGGGGTTATTTGTTACTGCAGCCAAAGCTGACTTACACACCATGTCTTCCACATGCCCTCCTCACACCGTGCTGGTTCTATACTGTGGATTGGAAGATGATACACTTTACCCCAGATCACACTGACTGAACAGGAAAGGACTGATTCCAGAAGAGTTCGGTTACCAAACTGTGTTGGACAGAATTCTAAGATGGCCCTAAGGTCCTTGGTGTGCATATCCTGTGTAATCTCCTCCCCTTGAATACAGGCAGAACCCGTGGGTGTGATGCAGTGTCACTCCTAAGACTAATTTTTATTAATCTGTTGGCTTAATCAAAAGGGAAATCATCATGGCGGGGAGGGGCGCTGATGTAACCAGGTGCACCATTAAAATGAACTAGGCCCTTCCTGAAGTCAGAGGTATTCAGCATGAGAGACCATGTGGCAAGGACCTAGTATGGACCGTGGAGCTTAGAGGTCCCTGACTGACCGCCAGCAAGAGAATGGAGACCTCAGTCTTACAATCATAAGGAACTCAAGTTTGAAAACAGCCAGTGATCTTGGAAGAGGACCCAAGTCCCAGATGAGACCCCAGTCACAGCATGCTTTCAGCCCAGTGAGACCCTAAGCAGAGAATCCAACTGAACCACACTCAGACTTCTGACCTCCGGAACTATGAATACACAAGAGTAAGGGGAAATGAGTGCAGGGTAGGCAAATGTGAGATGTGTATGAGGAGCTGAGAAACAGGCAGCCATTTTGAAACAGTCTAGTTCTGGAATGTAAGCTTAACTAGGAAACCTGTCTGTGTGCACAAACCCCAGCTGGGAAGAAGTTTCTCTGGGTGGGTATCTTATTCCTTTTCAGTTTCTCCCTCAGGGATCTTTTACTTCTTATGAAGAGGGAGGCATGTTATGTTTATTTATCTTTAGTGCTTGTCACTTTATAATGACTCAGCATCAATTCTTCCTTCCCCACAAGACTGAATTTCCTTTGGGGAAACTTCCATCCATGTGGATGAGGTCAGATTAATCCCACCTTCAGCTGTAGGGCTGGGCTCTGATTCTCTTAAACCAAACAGCATATCCCGTTCCTCAGTCCACAGGCATTGATTCAGGGATGGGCCAGTGAGAGCCAGGCCATGGATTTTTATTTAACTGTTGGAGGGGAAAGAGAGAGCCAGACAGACAGACACAGACAGAGAGAGAGAGAGACAGGAAGGGAGGGAGAAAGAAAGAGAGAAAGACTGAGACTCTCTTTCCTTCTGGACATGGACTGGCTAGCCATCTTGAAATCGTGAGAAGAGAAGCCATGAAGGAATGGAATTAAGAAATGGTGTGGGGGTGTCTGGGTGGCTCAGATGGTTAAGTGTCTAGCCAAAGGCACTAGGCACCAGGTCCTAGGATCGAGCCCTGTGTCAGGCTCCCAGCTCAGCGAGGAATCTGTTTCTCCCTCTGCCTCTCCCCCGCTCATGCTCTATCTCTCTGTCTCAAATGAATAAATAAAATCTTAAAAAAAAAGAAAGAAAGAAAGAAAGAAAGAAATGGTGTGAGCAAACCTAGGTTCTGGTAAAAGGTTTTAGAGCCTGGATCAAACCATACCTGCAGATCTGCCCCTGGTCCATTCAGTTACATGAACAAATTTGGGTTGGATTTTCTGATACCTCCAGCAGTTGGAATGGTTTCTCTTGCTTTTCTTAATTTTTGGGTGTCTGAAAGTTTTTTATCATAGGTGTAGCTGATCGCAAAATGCTATTTTCTCTGTAACAAGTAGAGTATGGACATTCTGGCTTCACAGGGCCCCAGACAAGGCTTTACCTTGAATTCAGCTCAGATGCACCTTAGGGTCTGATGGGTTATAGGAACCCTGTTTTTGAAAACCGTCTTTACACAGATGATAAAATAGCAAAATAGTATTTAAGGTTTTTGCCTTGAGCCCTAGGCTTGTTCTGGAGATGACTCTCATTGGGGGTGAGAGACTTGCTCCTCCAGCCCTCCGGGGGCCTTCCTTCTTGGGAATTTGGCCTCAGGGGGACTGAGTCATACCAACTGACTCCAGGTACCCAAGTCTGGTTGCAGATTTGCTTGTCCAACTGGGCTTGTGCCTCCTGTCCCCCAAGGGTGGCCATATCAGCTCCTGCTTGTCTTCCTCCTGATTTAGCATTGTGCAGGGCAAGAATTCTAGGGTGCAGGGGATGGCCTTTAGCCCTCTTGTATAGTCTCGGTTTGCTCACACAGCAACTTGCTCTTTCCAAGTCTCTCTCTCTTTTTTTTAAATATTTTATTTATTTGAGAGAGAGAGCATGAGAAGGGGGAGAGGCAAAGCGAAAGGGAGAAGTAGACTCCCCGCTGAGCAGGGACCCCTGTATGGGGCTCGATCCCGGGACCCCAGGATCATGACCTGAGCCGAAGGCAGACACCCAACCTGCTGAGCCACCCAGGCACCCCCCCCCGCCCCCGCCCAGGTCTCATTTTCTTTTTATTTTATTTTATTTATTTATTTATTTTTTAATATTTTATTTATTTATTTGACAGAGAGAGACATAGCGAGAGAGGGAACACAAGCAGGGGGAGTGGGAGAGGGAGAAGCAGGCTTCCCGCAGAGCAGGGAGCCTGATGCGGGGCTCAATCCCAGGACCCCGGGATCATGACCTGAGCCGAAGGCAGACACTTAACGACTGAGCCACCCAGGTGCCCCCCAGGTCTCATTTTCTAAGTGGCATCCCGCAGCGCCTTGTCTCATGACTTCTTGTGAAGGCCTCTCTGATCTTTGCACAGATGCAGGGGGCTTGTCTCTTTGTTGGTGTATAGTCCATGACTGTTCCCATAATCCAACACCCACACTGGTCTTGTCGATTACTCAGCTATCGAAATGAAAGAACAGAAGCTTGGAGATGGTATGCAATGATGCCAAGCCCCAATACTGATCCCCGTAAACATACTCTTAAGGTTCTGGCTCCCCACTTCTCCCCAGGGCCGACACTCTTGCAGGATCCTTGTGGTGTGCTTGCAAGCCTTCCCTCTAGTGCCTGGCACTGTACTTCCCAATAAGACCTTTGGACAGGCATGGCTTCTTCCAGTAGCTCCAGTGTGTGCCTTGGTCCATGCTCTGGGAGATCCTCTCTGGGTAGATGCAGGAAGCATACTGCCAGGCATACCTACCTTTTCTCTTCCAGAGGAAGACTTGCATTTTAAAAGCTGTTTTGAGGGGCGCCTGGGTGGCTCAGTTGGTTTCGGTTAAGCGTCTGCCTTCGGCTCAGGTCATGATCCCAGGGTCCTGGGACCAAGCCCCACGTCGGGCTCCCTGCTCGGCGGGAAGCCTGCTTCTCCCTCTCCCTCTGCCTGCTGATCTGCCTACTTGTGCTCTCTCTCTTTGTCAAATAAGTAAATAAAATCTTTAAAAAAATAAAAATAAAAGCTGTTTTGATTCTCCATGATGCTTGGAATACCAGCTTTTGAGAGCCTACCATGTCTGCTCATGGTAGACTTTTTACGACTTGTGTACTTTTAAAAGCTCAGATCACGCTGCCTGGCTTTTTTGTTGATGTGTTGGATACTTTCTCCCTATACCTCCAGATCCACTCTCCATTCTTCTCAGTTCTATCCACCCCGGGGCCCTGATTACATTCTAAATGTCTAGAATCTACAGAGACAGTAAATTAGTGATTGCCAGTATTTGTGGGGAGGGCAGAATGGGGAATGACTACTACTAACGGGTGCAGAGTTTCTTTTTGGAGGATCCCAGCTCCCTTCCCACCACCCTGAGGATTAGCAGCGGCTGTGCTCCTCCTTGGAGAAAACAGCTCTTTCTTATAGCTACCACTCCCTGGGGGGCCAGAAACCTCTCTCTCCCCTTTCCCTTTTAGACATGGGTCATTAAGGGCTCCCACTGTTGACAATTCCAAGGTACTTCATATCTCTTGTTTTCTCTTAACCTTACCCACACCTCTGTAATAATTTCTTCATTCAGCTGTCCTCAATAACCCCATTTGAGTGTGACATCCATTTCCTGCTGGGACCTGACTGGTCCATTTAAAACATCCATTATCAAAGAATGCACCATCCAAAGACTGCAAGGGGAATCCTAGAGAAAGTTCTCCAGCATCCCTTTGATTTGAGATGGCTATCTACTTCCAGCATGGCCTGAGTCAGGTCAATTAGTGCTGCCCTATTTTGTCTGATCAAGTTTGTTATTGATGTCATGAAGATGCATACCTCTTACTTGGTTGACACCTTAATTGCAGAGAATTCTCACTCTTTCTGACTTCTACTCCCAAACTTGTAGACAAACTCCTCCAGGTGCCCCGCAGAATAGAGTCCTCTCTGTTGTCACAGACCAGCTTTCTCAGGGAATTGTGCTGCTTTTAGATCTACAAAATATCTATTACATAAGACTTTCAACTTCTTCTTACATATATTGCTATTCAACAGCTGAAAGCCATCGAAATATGCATGCAAACAAAATTTTAATCTAACCAAGAAAATGCCCCTATGACATTGTTCGAATCAAGTTACCATGCCATGTGTGAAGGAGTATATTCCATCGGAGAAAAGCTTTTAAAGCCTTATGCTTTTTTTTTTTTTAAAGATTTTATTTATTTATTTGACAGAGAGACACACAGCGAGAGAGGGAACACAAGCAGGGGGAGTGGGAGAGGGAGAAGCAGGCTTCTCGCTGAGCAGGGAGCCTGATGTGGGGCTCGATCCCAGGACCCTGGGACCATGACCTGAGCCGAAGGCAGATGCTTAACGACTGAGCTACCCAGGTGCCCCAAACCCTATGCCTTTTGACATTTCAAGTAGTATGTTAGGCAAGACGTCTGCTGCAGAAATATCGTTACCAACATTGTCAGGGGAAAAAATGGGCTAGCAAAGAATTAAAGAACACATGTCCATTGAACTTGATGAAATAACTTTAGAGGCTAAGCCCGTGAAATCTTTACAGCGAAACTGTGGAGACACTGGAGAGTTCTCCTTTTGCAGATTTTGATTCCATTGGTTCATGCAGGCACATCCTGGGGGAGCCGAGACTTTGATAAGCGCCTAACACATACCCAGCAAGAAAGATAAATGTAGGTGTTTACATCAAGGTGTTAGACATGTGATCCAAGAAGTTGGCAAAAATGTAGCAAAGTAATTGTAGTGATGGTTTAAAAAAAGCAAAAGAAGCAGGGAAAGCTTCAGAAGCAGGTTATGTGAAAAAAAAAAACATCAGCACGTGGCCATTTGTGACTTGTCTACCCAAGCGCAAGCCACCAACCACTCTCACCCGGATCCCTGCAAGAATGTCCTTGCTGTTTCTCCCTGTCTCAGATGTGCCCTTCCATTCTATTGGCAACACAACTGGAACGAGCCTTTCAAAAGGTAAGTCAGAGCATTATTTATAATAGTCAAAAAGGTAGAAACAACCCAAAAGTCCATTGACTGAAGAATGGACAAACAAAATAGAGGGGTCTATCCATATGATGGAATGAAGTAAGACACCTGCTATGACACAGATGAACCTTGAAAACACGTTAGGTGAAAGAAACCTGTCACAAATGACCACCTATTGTATGCATCCATTTATATGAAATGTCTAGAATCTACAGAGACAGAAAGTAAATTAGCGATTGCCAGTATTTGTGGGGAGGGCAGAATGGGGAGTGACTACTACTAATGGGTGCAGAGTTTCTTTTTGGGGTGATAGAAATGTGCTAAACTTGATTGTGCTGATGGTTGCCCAACTCTGTGAATATACTAGAAGAATTGACTTGTATACTTTACATGGGTAAATTCTATGGTGTGCAAATTGCATCTCAATGACAGGTATTAAGAAAGAAGGCTTGTATGAGAAATTTGAATTTTGTAAAGTTGCTGGATTAGCCAGGCCCTATGCAGTTTTGAGTAAGCATACATTCAGTTTACTGATACCGAGTTCTTTGGTGTTCATCTCTAATGCAACATTTTCTTTATCCCTGAAATTGTATTATGCACTTTACCAAACAGTCTATACATGTTGAGGGTTGAGTATTCCAGGAAACATCTGTACTTGAATTTCTAGGTAAAATAAGAATCAGAAAGAATGGGTCTTGTACTTGCAGTTTATTGAACTGGAAGTCCAAAGTTCCAAATAAGGATGAAGTCCGAGAGATAAGAGTAGGGAAGGGCTGGAGCTGAGGAAGTCTGTGGACAAAAGCCCAGTTCCACCTACAAGTAGAATGTAGATCATCTTAAGGGGGTGGCCGACAGGTGGGTGATGTCTAGGGCCACAACTGACACCTATAGTTCTTACAAGTGGATTACAAAGAAGTGCCCCTTATTTACAGGCGAATTTTAAACAGTGCTTTCTCTGGGTGTTGGGGGGAAAGAATAACCAAAATGGGGCGCCTGGGTGGCTCAGTTGGTTAAGTGACTGCCTTCGGCTCAGGTCATGATCCTCGAGTCCCGGGATCGAGTCCCGCATCGGGCTCCCTGCTCGGCAGGGAGTCTGCTTCTCCCTCTGACCCTCCTCCCTTTCATGCTCTCTGTCTCTCATTCTCTCTGTCTCAAATAAATTTAAAAAATAAATAAATAAATAAATTTTTTTTTTTTTAAAAAAGAATAACCAAAAGGCATCCCTCCCTTTGTCTGAAGCCCTTTGGACCAGGTCATATGGCTTAATTAGTGATCAGAGGGGGACTGGATTTCTGTCCCCACTCATCACCTTGGCCAAGAGCCTTTGTACAGTGCACATACAGCCCAACTGTGCTTGGAGGCCCTGAGGGTACCTGTGATTCTTCCTCATTACAAAACTCAGCAACTGAGACAGCTGAGAGAAGCATTTTAAAATTTAAATGAAGTCAAGGTACCTCTGTCTACGAATCATAAGGAATGCCATCCCGGTGAAAGAGGCTATATGTGACTGGTAATATCTACCTGAATCAGGGTCTAGAAGCTTTACCTGAGGTTTGCTTATCTGACAACCCGGTTCCTTCCTAAGAGAAAGAATTAAATTGTTTAACTGATTGAATTGGGGCTTGTATGAACTTTCAGCAGAATGTGAATATCTATGTGGATAGTCTAAGGCTGATTCGGAAATTAACATTTGACTATATCGAAGAGGGGTCTACTTGGTTTGAAAAAATCTCTTTTTTTCTTTTTGGTTTATTGGTAACTATGAGTTGATTTCTCCCTCAGTAGTTCAAAGACTTTTCTGTTTTAGCTCTCGGAATAATGTTTTTTTTTCTTTCTTTTCAAAGATGTAATATTTCTGCTAACAGAACAGAAAGATAACAAAGATTAGAACCTTCAGGGCTCTTTGAAGACAAAATGGTATTCTGAATTGGACATTCATTAGAGCAAGGGGATACATCGCTATATCTGGGTTTATGATTTTAGGTTTGTTTAACGGATTTCTTTGCTTAAACTTCAGGTGCACGCATGATAATTTTGAAGAGCAGAGAGATGGACAAATGCGATTTGATTTATACATCTTTTCAAAGGCATTACAAAGTTCATCCCAGGTTTGGTTAAGCTTATTTTTCACCACTCTTTTCACTCTTGGTTGGAGGCGGCTGTGATGGTCCCCCCTCCCTCCACCCTTGAGAAAAATGGGGTGACTTTTCACTTATAAATTCTTCAACCTCAGAGGAGGAGGGGCAGAGTTTTTCTAGAAGGGTTAGAAACAAAGGTGGAGGCAGGGGACAGGCCCTAATTACCACATGGAAGAGTCACTGGTTTAGAATTTCTGTCTTAACGTGGATTATCTTTTTTATTTTTTTTTAAATATTTTATTTATTTATTCATGAGAATCAGAGAGAGAGAGAGAGAGAGAGAGACGCAGAGGCAGAGGGAGAAGCAGGCTCCCTGCCAAGCAGGGAGCCGGATGTGGGACTCGATCCCAGGATCCTGGGATCATGACCTGAGCCGAAGGCAGACGCTTAACCATCTGAGCCACCCAGCCGCCCTTAACGTGGATTATTTTATCTAACTCCTGGTTGTGTTACAAAAATTAAGATAATGGATGCAAAGGGCTTGGAAGGATCCAGTCGGTGTTAGCTACTGTTGTTCTTCTCAGGACGGCCCACGAGCTTAGCAGGCATATTTGCGGACACTGGTGCTAGGGCTCATGGGAGAATGTGTGTGTGGTGGAGCTTGTGGCCCAGTGAACGTTTCAGGATTTAGGCTGAGGAAAGTGGGGAGGGCCCTAGGGCTGGCTGGCTTGGTGGAAGGCCTTTGTACTGGATCCCCAGGGTAGGGGATCACCTTGTCTTAGGAGCTGGGCAGCACCACTATCACTCAGGTTTCTGGGATAACTGGCAGGAAACTCAGACTCTGTCATTAGAGGTTTTTTTTTTTTTTTTTTAAGATTTTATTCATTTATTTGACAGAGAGAGAGCACAAGCAGGGGGAGGGGCAGGTAGAGGGAGGGGGAGAAGCAGGCTCGCCACTGAGCAGGGAGTCTGATGTGGGGCTCGATCCCAAGACCCTGGGATCATGACCTGAGCCGAAGGCAGACTCATAATGGACTGAGCCACAAATTTATTTAGAGAGAGCGCACGTGCAAGTGGGGGGAGGGGCAGAGGGAAAGGGAGAGAGACTCTCAAGCAGACTCAGCGCTGAGCACAGAGCCCTACTCAGGGCTTAATCTCATGACCCTGGAATCATGACCCCTGAGATCATGACCTAAGATCATGACCTGAGCCGAAATCAAGAGTCGAAACTTAACCGACGGAGCCACCCAGGCGCCCCTGAATATTAATATGTTTCAACAGAGAATCCCGACCTTTTTGCACACCCTCTATAGTACAGCACCAAATTTTTGACAGATTGAATAGTAGCAGGCTATAAATGGTCTATGGGTTACATGACATAACTAGTGTGTTTGTGGTTGTACCAGTACTACCACTGAATTGCTGCTCTTTTTTTTTTTTTTTTAGATTTTATTTATTTATTGGAGAGAGAGAACAAGCAGGGGGTAGTGGCAGAGGCGGAGGGAGAAGCAGGCTCCCCACTGAGCAGGGAGCCTGATGTGGGGCTCGATCCTAAGACCCTGGGATCATGACCTGAGCCGAAGGCAGACGCTTAACCAACGGAGCCACCCAAGCGCCCCTCAGTGGAGATATTTTTATAGTGTTGTGTCTACCTGGCTTTTCACATGACTTACATTCTGCTTTTACAGCTTTGATGACTCATGAAGCATTTTATTCTTCCTTAAAGCATGTAGAAGTACAATCATAGAGTATTTCAAATCTGATTGCCATAGTTAACTTTTTGAGTTGTATTTGATTTTAAAAATTATAACCTCTTAATTTGAAATAGTGTAAGATGCACAAGATTTTCTATATACCCATCACCCATCTTCCCCCAGTGATATTTACATAACCCTATTACATTGTTAAAACCAGGAGATTGATGTTGGCATGGTACTCTTTCAGTTGATTTTTAAGCTTCATTTACTTATTAAATCCTTAATCGATTTAGTTGGGGCATTATCCAGAAGCACCTACCACAAAGTTTGGAATTCCTGGCCCAAGAAATTGTAATTAGTGTCTATGAAGACAACCAGCCACATATACTTTAGAAATTTCCATGATGACCTCACCTTGTTGCGAGGGCACCAACATGAGTTTCCTCATCATGGCTATGCTTCCTTGAGAACCATCTGTATGGGCAATAGGCACATCCACATTACCTTGTTGAAGGGCATTTTATTCTCCATCTGTTGGACCAAAGGCATTAGCACCCATGTTGGAGCCCAGGAAAACCATGTCTAGCTGATTCTGTTGCCATGCAAAATAATAAAAGCTGGGGGGCTGTTAAATGGACCCTCATACCTAACGGACCTGTGGATAGTGGAAGAGACTCCAACTCCTTGCTCAGCATTGCAGAAGAAATAGTGCGGACGTGAATGTTGATGACAGGGAATTTATGGACTGAGAAGAGGTGCACAAAAGGATGAGAAAGTCCTTTAGTTTTGCACAAAAGGATGAGAAAGAACTTTAGATGAAGGTGAGTGGATGGGCAAAGAGAGGACAAAATCTGGTCCCCTCAAAGAATAGCAGTATCACCAAGCGCAAAGATGAAGATACGGGACACAAAGGGGATAATCATAAGAGGGCCATTTTGAGCATTGACCCTTTCAATTGGCACAACCTGAGAAGGTAAGTAGCAGTGTTCCTGTTTCATAGAGGAGGACATTGAGTCCTGGATATGACATTGGAGATGGTCAGAGAAGACTGAGTTTTGAACAGGGGGTGTGGTTAGTTGTTCTACTGACATTCTTGACACTCTCCCTCTGCTCTGAACAGTCACTCTCTTTCCAAGTGTTGTCTTTTCTGCTTTCAAAACAGGCCTTTCATTCATCCACTTCTTTTCATCCCCTTGTCATCACTCCAGGCTACCATCATGTCTCAACTGTACCCTCCTCACTTCCTCTTTACCTCCTGTCTCCTCTGTTCTTTCAACAAAAGCCAGAGAAACCTCAAACAAATGCATGTCCACTAAAGCGAGTCCCTTCATTACAACCTTCAAAAGCTTCCTTAAAGTTACCATTGTGGCCCACATCCCCAGCACGGTCTGGTCCCCTCCATTGTCTCCAGGAGTATCTTCTTCACCCTCCTTAGTCATGGTGCCCCCGCCATGTTGACCTTCCTTCATTTCCTTGACTACATCCTCTCTTTCCTTCCCAGGGTTCCCTTGTGTTGTTTCCTCTGCTTAAAACACTTTTCCTTCCACTTCGCACCTGTGAAATTACTTCTCTGTTATGGACTGAATGTGTCCCCGCCCCCAAATCCGTATGTTAAAACCCTACCCTCCAATGTTATGGTATTCAGAGGTGGGGCCTTTGGGAGGTGGTGAGAATTGGATGAGGTCATGAGGAGAGAGCATGCTTCTTCTCCTGCTCTTTGCCATGCAATGACAGAACCGGAAGTCTGCAGTCTCTACCCCAGAAGAAGATTCTTACCATAACATGACCATGCTGGCACCCCAATCTTGGACTTTCAGCTTCCAGAACTGTGAGAAATAAATTTCTATTGCTTATAAGCCACCCAGTGTGTGGTATTCTGTTATAGCAGGTCAAACAGACCAAGACAAGGTCTTGCCTTAAATGTCCCTTCTCTACCTCTCCAAATTAAAGTAGGTCTCCTATATTCATTTAGACTAGTCTATTTTTCTTCAGGATACTTTTCACAATATATAATTATGTGTTTGTTTGATGATTTATCTCACATCTCTGTCTCCTATTAGATCATAAGCTCTACATTGTCAGGGACTTGTTCTTACAGCTCACCCCTGTATTTCCAGGGCCCCACACAGTGCCTAGCATGTAAATAGGCACCCGATAAATACTTGCTGAATGAATAAATGAATAGATGAATGAATGAATGAATGAATAAACTAGTACATATAAGATTGCTGACAATTTTGACTTTGGGGGTTTTCGCATCAGTTTTCGTTTACTTTCTTAAAGAGCCGTAAGTTTAAAGTTATACCTCCAGCTAGAAGGTTTAAGAATTTGAAGCAAAATCTTGAAATTCGTGACTGGTACCACATATTGAATGGATCCCATACAACCCAAAAGTCCCCGAGCTCTGATTCAGCATTGCTTCCGAGTTTGCCACCGTGAACTTGACCACAAAGACGCTGCATCGCTGCCAGCCGCAACTAGCAATTGAGTAGTGAGCCGGGGTGTCAATCTGAAAAGCATGGGATATTCTTAGATGCTTATTTTTGTAATGGGTTTTATTATGGAGTTGCTAAAATGGGCCCATCCATATGTCTCTCCATCTAGAAAAATCTGAGCACTGATTGCATGAAACAAAACACTTGTGGGGGTATTGGAAAACCACTTGTGTGACTTTGGAGGCAAAGCACTAGAGTGTTTTGCAACTCAAAAGAAAAGTCTTGGCTTGGAGCAATACGTGAGAAGTACAATCAAGCAAACAGATAAAGAATTTTTTGTCTCTTCATCCAAGGTCAGCTTAGAAACACCGTCAAAGGTACAGTAATAATAGAAAACCTGCTGGAGCCTGGAGCTGTAGAAATGCTTGAAATTATTTTAGGTCAAGAAGAGGCAGCCAAGTTGAAAAAGGTACCCTTACTGAGTGACACCATCAAATGGGTTCAAACAATGTGCTGGAGCAATTGGTGGAGAGACCCGGAGGCAGCCAGTCCTTTACATTTTGATGAAAGGGGAAACGTCAGTGACTTGGCCATTTTACCATCTTTAAAATAATGAAGTCTACGAAGCCAGGCTAATTTGCTCAGTGCTCTGTGGTATAGCAGCTGGGGAAGGAATTTTCAGTAAGATACCATTGTTCTCCTTTTCCAGCAAGTATCGATATTCACCACGTGGTTCCAGAAATTTACTGTGTCTACATTCCTGAAGTACTTTGTCCCTGAGAGAGAGGACAGAACCGAACCTTATAATGTGATGTCCATGCACCTCAACCGAGGTTGAATTTTCTGAAACGGGAAGATCAGTATCACAGTGTTTTGTCAATAGTAATCTGACCAGGGATTTTTCATTTGTTTTTCCTGATGGCAAGTAATTCATTCATCGTAACAATTTTTTTAAAGATTTTATTTAATTATTTAGAGAGAGAGAGAGACAGCACCAGTGTGAGGGGGAGAGAGAGAGAGAATCTCAAGCAGACTCCATGCTGAGCATGGAGCCTGACATGGTGCTCAATCCCAGGGCTCTGGGATCATGACCTGAGCTGAAACCAAGAGTTAGACACTTAACCGACTGCGCCACCCACGCGCCCCTCATCAGAACAATTAAACGACATCTTTGATGACTTTCATTTTAGAGGGGGTGTAACCATACGCATGTGGTAAAAATTTCAGCAGTACCAAGAGTGGTGAAAATTAAGTCTGTCCTCAGCATCAGCCACAGCACCAGGGTTTTGTGTCTCCTTCCAGCGATTTTCCACGCTTTTCTGTGCATCGTGCACATAAACCCATTTCCTTGTTTATTCATACAATGGTAGCCTTTTGTGTTCTTTAAAAAACTGAGGTGAGGGGTGCCTGGGTGGCTCAGTCGGTTAAGTGTCTGCCTTTGGCTCAGGTCGTGATCCCAGGGTCCTGGGATAGAGCCCTGCGTTGGGCTCCCTGCTTGGCGGGGAGCCTGCTTCTCCCTCTTGCACTCCCCCTGCTTGTGCTCTCTCTCTCTGTCAATTAAATAAATAAAATCTTTATTAAAAAAGTGGGGGGCTCTTGGGACACTGGGCTGGCTTAGTCAATGGAGCGTGCGACTCTTGATCTTGGGGTTGTGAATTCAAGCCTTATGTTGGATATAGAGATTACTTTAAAAAAATCTTTAAAAAATAAAAAAGGGGTCACTGCCCAGCCAAGGAGTGGGAAGCAGGCAGCTTTTTCAGGGTCCCCTCTCACCTGCTGAGTTGGGTTCATGTTCTTCTCAAGGCAGCCCTCAGCCCACCGCTGGGCAAAAGATGGTGGTACTGATGATACCAAGGTGGGCCTGGCTATTTCCCTAACAGGTGATCTTTCCTTCCCTCTGGGCCAGTGGAGGCTTCATTAGCCCTAAATTGTGCTCTCGTGGCACTCCCCCTCACCCAATTCTATTTCCTCTCCTTTTTCTTCATAGCTGTTACTCCCCAATAATACATTTTGTACTCCGTATCTACATCTGCTTCTCAGAGAACCCACCCAACACATACCCACATACTGCATCTCACAGATCCAGTCTTCTACTGAATGACACTCAGGTTGCTTCCAGTCTTGCTATTGCAGGTGGTGCTGGATGCACATCTTGGCACAGATGTCTTTCTATGCAGGTGCAAGAGTATCTGGAGAGGAGATTCCCAGAGGTTGAGTGGTGGATCAATTTAAATTTTGCATTTAAACTTTATTTGCTTGTTTTGTAGTTGTTTTTTTTTTTAAGATTTTATTTACTTGAGAGAGAGAGAGAGAGAGTGAGTGAGAAAGAGAAGGAGCAGGGGGAGCAACAGGGGGAGAGGGAGAAGCAGACTCTCTGCTGAGCAGGGAGCCCAATGCGGGGCTCGATCCCAGGACCCTGGGATCATGACCCGAGCCCAAGGCAGACGCTTAACCGACTGAGCCACCCAGGTGCCCCTCTTGTTTTGTAGTTTTAATTTGCTTTTCTTTTTATTATGAGTAAGGTTGAACATATCTTAAACTGCTTAGAAATGAAGGCAAGCAAATGAAAACCTTGTTTCCTATTAAAATAAGTGGAGTGTTGGGGCCCCTGGCTGGCTTAGTGGGTAGAGCTTGTGACTCTTGCTCTCTGGGTTGTGAGTTTGAGTCCCATCTTGGATGTAGAGATTACTAAAAAATAAACTTAAAAAAAATAAAATAAGTAGGATGTAAGCAATTTGCATTGGAATTTAAAGATAGAATATAATACTTTAACGAAAATCCCCTGCTTGTGGAGGGCTACTTTGTGATAATCCAGACATTTTTGGGTACAAATTCTCTTTCCTGTGTAGTTAAGGAAACTCTGATAGGAGTGAAAAGTCCTGCATGTTGGTGTAAGGGAGATTTTCTTAAAGTTCAGGAGAGCAAGTGTCCATCTGTATATGGAATTTCCAGAGTATTGAATCTGTTTAGGTTAAGACATTAAGTATGGTTTTTTTTTTTTTAAAGAAGATTTTATTTTTTTATTTTATTTTATTATTATTTTTTTATTTGCGAGAGAGAGAATGAGAGAGAGCACGAGAGGGAGGAGGGTCAGAGGGAGAAGCAGACCCCCCGCTGAGCAGGGAGCCCGATGTGGGACTCGATCCCGGGACTCCAGGATCATGACCTGAGCCGAAGGCAGTCGCTTAACCAACTGAGCCACCCAGGCGCCCCGACATTAAGTATGTTTTAATTTGAAGTGTTTTTATTTATTTCTTTGAGAGAGAGAGCATGAGCCAGGGGAGGGGCAGAGGCAGAGGGAGAAGCAGACTCCCCACTGAGCAGGGAGCCCTTAATAAGGCTCGATCCTGGGACTCCGGGATCATGACCCGAGCTGAAGGCAGACGCTTCACCAACTGAGCCACCCAGGCGCCCCAGACCAGCAATTTCTTTGTAAGAAAACTGATGAAGATGCAGATGCACTCAGATTTCCTTGGTGAGAATTTAATCACATGGCCATATCTAGTTGCTGAGAAGTGAGATTCCAGTGGGACAGCCGTGTGCCCTATTAAAACCACGTGGAGGAATATAAAAGGAAGAAGGCGGGATAGATACTGAAGGATAATTAGCCATCTCGGCTACATGGATTCAGAGCCTGGAAGAATCATGGTCCAGGAAAGGCAAAAATTCTGCATCTGGGATCAGTCACATCTGTTCCAAGCATTCTGAATTGGTGTCAGGAATAGGCAAAATAGTGAGGAAAAGGAGGTGGCATCACTTTCTTCTTTGATCCTTCAAGTAGGCTTCTTTAAGAATCTGGTATCCAGGGGCGCCTGGGCGGTTCAGTTGGTTGAACACCCAACTCTTGTGGAGTCTGCTTGTCTCTCTCTCTCTGCTCATCCCCTGCTCACGCACGCTCTCTCTCAAATAAATAAATAAATTCATTCTTAAAAAAATAATCTGGTATCCAGAATGCTCAGTTATTTAACCTGGAAGCCATTCAGTCATCCAACAGATAATTAATGGGGCACCTGCTATGTGCCAAGCACTGCCTAGGTGTTGGGTATGGAGAGGTCCTCATGGAGCTTCCAGGAGACTGGAGGAAGTAGACATTAACCAAAGATCTTACAGTTAGATATGTAATTACAAATTCTGATACATTCCTTGAAGGAAAAGGTATTCTATGGGAAAGTATGAGATAAGCATCTAATTTATGTTAGACATTGAGGGAGATCTTGGAGGAAGTCTTATGTAAACTGAGACTAAAAAATAGATGTGTTGGAGTTGGCTGTCAGGGGAGGGAGGGGAAAGAGTGGTCTAGGTAGAGGGATTAGAACAGTGAATGAGGGGGAGAGAAATGAAATATGTGGCTGGAGAGAGAGAGGCAGGAAAGTTCTTTTAGAGCCTCATTGGCCATATGAAGCAGTTAGCTCTTGTTGCATATCAAACTACTCCAAAATGTAGTGGCTTAAAAATGACGATAATTTATTAGTTCGTGATTCAGCAGGTTGTAGCAATTTAGGCTGGACTCAGCTGGGTGGTTTTGTGATCTAAGCTGATCTCTCTTTTTTCACCTGTAGTCAGCTATGGATCAGCAGGTGCCTCTGCTTCTGGGGGGAGGTTGGCTCCTGGCTGGGGAACCCTGGCTCTTCTCCACGCGGTCCCTCACCCTCCATGAGGCTAGCTTGGGCAGGCTTGGTCACATGATGATAAGATTCTCAGAGAAAGTGGAAGCCCACAAGACCTCTTGACTGTTTCAGAACTGACACTCCATCATTTCTGTCACGTCCTGTTGGCCAAAGAAAGTCATCACAGCCAGCCCACGGGGTGAGGAAATAGACACCAACTCATGGTACGAGGAGCTGTGAAGTCACATTGTAAAGAGTGGGTGATAAGGAGGGGTGAACAACTGAGGGCATTTTTGCAACCAAGTGAGGAATTTGTACGATTGGAAGGCACAGGAGATTTTAAATCAGCAACCAGCAATAATAGGGCACATGACCAAGGTGATTTGTACTGCACTGTGCTGGAAACTTTCGAGAGTTTCTGCCTTACCATCTTGGTTGTGATCTCTTTGGATGCAAGGTCTGTGGTATCCTTTCCTGGGACTGGATAGAGCCCATCTGCCAGCTCAACTCCCATGGCTGGAAACAAGAATTGAAAGCTTTATGTTTTCCGCACCTCCAGGCTTCCCAGCGAGGTGCTGTGGAGGGTGTTCGTACAGACGGCTTAGCTTGTTTGGAGTTGTGAAGCTAATACCCTCACCACAAGCTGAGCTGCGAAGAATCCCAGACTCGTCTAAATTATCATTTGTTTGTTGGGCCTTGAGGGGGTCTGGAAAGCCTGTTCCAACTTCTCTTTCTTACAACACACAAGCATATTTGCCCAAACAGACATTTCTCTTCTGAGCATCTTTTATGGAAGTACAGTAGTCCCCCCTTATGTGCGGAGTACATGTTCCAAGACCCCCAGTGGATGCCTGAGCCCACAGATAGTACCAAACACCATAGAAACCACGTTCCTTCCTATCATTACATACCAATGATAAAGTTTAATTTATAAATCAGGCACAGTAAGAGATTATCAATAATATATAATAATAAAATAAAACAATAATAACAATATACTATAATAAAAGTTATGTGAATGTGGTCTCTCTCTTAAAATATCTTACTGTACGGTACTCACTCTTCTTTTTGTGGTTATGCAAGATGACAAAATGCCTATGTGATGAGATGAAGTGAGGTGAATGAAGTAGGCATCATGACATAGGGTTAGGCTGTGTTCACCTGATGATTCATCGAAGGAAGATCATCTGCTTCTGCACCACGGGTAACTGAAACCACAGATAAGGGGGGACCACTGCATTCTGCCAAGTGAAGTGTGCTGGTTGTCAGGATATCATCTCTCAACTAACCCATCCTTCTAGACTACTCTGCAATGCTGGGTCTGGAGATCTGTGAACCACATTTCTCCTTTGCCAGCTGGATGCTCCATGAATAGGGAGGCTGGAAGGAAGAAAGAGGAAGAAGGGATGCCTTCCTCTTATTTGCTTGCTCTTCTGGGTACCATCACTCCAGCAATGCCTTGGCAGGGGCAGGGGGTTACACCAGCATTGTTCTCCCAGGTTCTAATAACCCCGTACTCTTCCCTCTGTTCCTTCAGTAACTGCTTCATACAGTTACTATTTCTGTGTTAACTCAAGTGTTCCCTTTTTGCATTTTTAGTTCTCCCATACTGTCTAAAAAATTCTAAGATAAACTTGTGCAGTTTCTGTTGTCCTGCCTGAATCCTGACTGTTACATATGGTGTATAAGATTATTTTAAATGGTACCAAGTTGAACATTTGAAAAGTACTTGAATGGGTATTTAGCATAATGTATATTATGAAAAGAGATATATGACTAATACACCAAACTCATTAGCTCTTAGATATTATTGCTTAAGATTAAAAAAATAAATTAAGAATGAGCTGACTTAAAGAACATTGTTAAGCAAATCATAGAACAAATGGCACATAGCCAAAATAGTGAAGGTGGTCATGAAATTTTGAAAGCATGAAGTAAGGCACGTCCATCTTGCCCATTACTCTAATAAGATAGCTCTTTAAGCCGGAGAATTACCCTGATTCCAAAGAAGAATCAAGAATCAAAGCCATGAAGTCAGATTTCCTGCATTTCCTTACGTTCCCAAGTCTAAGTGCGATGTTACCAGGATTGGGGGTTCCAAAGGCAGTAGGCAAACCTGGCCTTTCCACGGCACTGGAAGTCCAGCCAATAGCTGACTTCATTGGATTTGGAGGATGAGGTTTACATATTCAGATCAACCAACACCTAAGAAGTTTGACCACCATTTTGAAAGGCTTTCCCTTAGTTACGCAGAAGCAGAGCTGCACAAAAGAAACCAGCAGAGTTGCTAAACTTGGGGGCTCAGATTTCTGTGTTCTATAATCATTAAGTTGCTGGACTCTGAGTCCCTTTTATGGCAGCACTCTGAAGGTCAAATGCCAGACATGGGAAGACTGTGTAGCAAGGTCAGCAGAGGGAGGACCACTCAAATGTCTTACCTGTAGCTAACAAAGAAAACTTGTAATGACATCCTGTTCTGAGAGATCTAATGCCACCTCCTCTTGCTTTAGTGACAAGGATTTGAGGTAGTTATTTTTGTTCCAAGCAACCCCAGATGGGGAGAAAGTCAACCCACACAGTCGGGAGAGGGGGACTAATCATTCAAGTAAGAGACTCCAGCAGTTACAGAGGTGGCCAGACCTAATGAGGTTAGCCCAGTGGGAACTCTGCATCTGAAATATGACTTTTGGATTACGTGAAAATGAGTAGAGAAGAAGTACAGTGGACACTTGGTGTGAGACACGTGTCTCTGGAGGCACTTTAGCGGAGGCAAACTTGGAGACATGTCCCTCCATGACTGACACTCAGTGTCATGGGCTTTAATTTTATTTCACTTCTGAGAGAAAGGTTGACATAGGTGAACTACAGACAGAAAGGAAGGAGATATGAAGAGCTATTTGATTAATACCTGAATATGACAGCAAAAACTTTTCAATTTAGACATTCAGTCCTACACAGACTTCTTAATCTTCAGAGAGATTCTGATGTGCTAAAATTTTCTGGTTGAATGTTTTCCTTTAGGAAACAATCCTTTAGGAACAGAGGTCCAGAGTTAGAGGCAAAAGCAATTCAGAACCACAATTTCTCTGAGATATCTAACAGTTCCACTTGGAATGATCAATATGATACAAAAAAATGGTTCCTTGGTTTCTGCACTGATTTTAATCTTTTTGGAATTATTTCTGCACAGTGTCTTAAAAAGGACCAGCCTTGATATTTATTGATAGGTTTTCCTGAGTGTCTCACTGCCAAAACTTTTTCTAAAAGCATTATTCTCTTAATCACTAAAGTTTGCCAAGTGCCCCTGGATGAAGCACATCAGGGCAACTTTCTTGTTCTGAATTATTTTTGACTCGTTCCTTTTCTCTTCCTTATATCTAATTTGTTCTCAAGTCCCACATACGAGGCCCATTCACTCAAAAAATGTTTCATTCGCTCAAAAACTGTTTAACTGTTCAATGCTCAGTATGTGCCACTTTCTCCCCCAATCAGGAAACCTCTAAGTTTTCATTCAGTGCTCTTTACTGGGAGTTCTTAGCATCCTGTGACATGAGGGATCTGTCATTGGCACAAAAGTTTTCTGACATCTTTGGCATCAAGGATCACTTAGATTAATACATTGTCTCTCTTGTATCCAAGCATAAATATGATAACTGTCAGGTTTACATATATCCATCAACTTAAATGGGTAAATAAAAACAACACTAATTTCCATCTATTAAACATGCAATATGCCAGGTACTCTTGTGGTCACCTAGCAAGGACATGGACACCCCCCCCCAATTTAGTCCAGATGTCAAGATTGATGATGCCACACATGTACCAAGGGGTAGGAAAAGTTTTAATTCTTACATAATGAGGCTTTCTAGGGAGAGCAGGACAGACTCTCCAGCAGGTCCAAAAATGGCTTGACAGAGCAGGGAGAGGAGACTGGCTTAGCATTTATGGTAGTTAGGAGTAGGGTTGGGGCGAGGGGTCTTATGTGAGGGCTAGGCTTACAACTTCCAGCTGACTCCAAAGGAGAGAGCATCTAGGCTTCCTTATCGGCTTGCTTAGATTTGGGGCAGAAGGGGACGAGGGAGGGGTAGGTTTGGAAGATGTCAGCAGTCAAACATCAGAAATGAAGGCAGACCCTTTATTATAATTCACCTTTGATGTTTGACTAATGACTGAAGTGTGCTATGTTTCATTTAATTGGGTTTGAGCTTGTTTAATTAAGCACTAATAGTTCTCTATGAGCCTGTATCTTGAGATCAGCAGGGGAGATGAAAGTTTCATAGAATGAATCATTAAAGAGCCCAGCATTGTGTATTTTGAGAATTGAAATGAATGCTTTGGTCAAAACTTCAAAGGAGATAAAAAATGTCTTGGTGAGGCCTTGTACCATGGCTTTAGTATGTACAGAGACATGTGTGACCTTGATTTATATTTTGGGAATCTGTGAGGCAAGAGATTCATGGAGTTCTTTACCCCAAAGAGGTTAACCTTGGATAAGGAATTGTTTGTGCCATTGGCAAGACCAAGGGCCAGATCACTGGCAATGGTCCACGAGTCTAAAAAAGTGTGCAGATGGGGCTGATTGTTAGCCAGGGCATTCAGTGCTAAGATAACTTTCTGAAGTTCAGTGAATTGTGCTGACCCTTGGGTCCCATCCTTTTTTAGGGATGTCCTTATTAGGGATAGAAACGAATAGCTTCCTACTATGTTCCATCACATTGATTGTGGTTATGATCTTGCTTGCCAAGATTATGTGCAATGGCAGGGCTGTTGAGGTACTCCATGGGTAGCCAGGTAAAGCTGTCCCTTTGATGGTGCGGACAAATTGCGAATGAGAGGCTGTTAAAATAAGCACTGAATAGAAGAGATTTAGCAAATCTATGACTGCAAAGTATTTACCAGTTGCTGATGAGATGAAGTCAGTAATTTACATAATACTGGAAATGGGGGCCTCAGTGGGTGGCACTGTGACATTAAGATTCCAGTATCCATGGTGAGGTAACATTCATTCCTTCCAAGGTTTAGGAACAGGCCAACTTGGGCTATTAAATGGAGCAGTAATGGGGATAATCATTCCCTTCTTTAAATAGGTCTTGGATAGGGGCGCCTGGGTGGCTCAGTCGTTAAGCGTCTGCCTTCGGCTCAGGTCATGATCCCAGGGTCCTGGCATCGAGTCCCCCATCGGGCTCCCTGCTCGGCGGGAAGCCTGCTTCTCCCTCTCCCACTCCCCCTGCTTGTGTTCCTTCTCTCGCTGTGTATCTCTCTGTCAGATAAATAAATAAAATCTTTAAAAATAAATAAATAAATAAATAAATAGGTCTTGGATAACATGTTTCCATCTTAAATGCCCTGTTTTTATTTATATTGGGTCTTATTAAATATTTTAACCAGGGGCAGGGAGGTCTATGGGGCTCCATTTTTGTTAAGCTGATTGTAAGTGGTGGAGATTTAATTGGATTTTCATTTATCGCCCTTTGAATTCTCAGAGTGTCCATGCCCACTCTGGGATATTTTAGGCCAATGGGCACTTTGACTGTGGGGAATTTAGGCAAGGCAATATTTCTGACGATGAAGGAGAGGCACACCTTTTTGCTCTTGTATTTTATGTTTAGTGACTCCCATGAGATTATACGGATGACCATGTTTAAATTTAGTGGGATCCTCAGGTAAACTATAATTTGAGTTTCAGTATTGACTAAGGCCTCCAATTGGTGTATCTCAGTAGATATTCAGTCAATTCAGAACCTATGCTGTAAGGTTGTGAAAGCCAATCTACTCCCTTTTACCTTTTTATTCTAGAAATTCTTTTAGTAAATTTTGGATTTCCAGTTGGGCCAAATCTCTGTTTCTGTTGTTTTGTTTCTTTCTCTATCCAGGTGGTATCACGATCATGATCACGATCATCATTATCATCATCATCACCTGGTGGTGGTTCCTATACTTTGGTGGGTGGGTCATCTCTACCTTGCTCATATTTAGAAATTTCTTCCTCCAGAGACCCTCAAATTGGTATTGTCAGGATTAGGCGCCTCCCCCCGTGGAGATGATTGCTTTATGGAGTTTTAGGACCCATAGCTCAAGTAGTATTTAAATTAACCCTTTGACTGTGCCACGGAGGTGCTATGAGTGTTTTTTTCTATACCCGTGAGGACAAAACTTGTTATGACAGAAGCATGTGCAGCCACAGAAGCATTTTTAGGGGTATGACCTCAGGATATTCTTCCACATGAGTGACCACCCAGAAGGCATGCATAGTGTGTAGGGTATCAGTTTTTCCCCTGAGCCCTCCAGGGAGCTAAAGCCCGGCTGAGACACACACAATGGTCACAGGGTAAAAGTCATTCCCCCAAACTTAGCAGCAGTAATGGGTGATGCTGGAATGGAGACACAATTCCATCTGAGTCCAGGCCAAGACACGTGGGTTCAGGCCAAGACACGTGACCCAGGGCTACTTTACGGAGGGCCCCAACCCCATACTCCTGTTCCTAAACGCCAATTATTATTGCCTTGGGTTGGTTAAGTATAACAGGGCCTTGAAGAACTCAGCAGATGTGGCACAAAGCAGTTCAGCTCAAAGTGCAAGCTAGCCAGCAGGTAGCAGCACAACTGGAAGAAGACACTGGGCAAAGCAGCTTGTAATGCATGCTTTCCAGTGACGGCAGAGCCAGTTTGCAAGCCAAAGCGAGAGAAGAAAGACCCTCACTGGAGGTGCCATTGCCTAGACATCCTGCTAACTGTGCCACTTCCTGTAGTCACCCAGAAGCAGTGGGATGGACGCCATCGGTCAATATTTGGTTCATACGCACACACACCCAAGAGGGTATGACAAGGTTTATTCCTCAAATAACAAGGCCTTCTGGGGGAAAGCAGGGCAAGCTTCCCAAGTAGGTACAAAATGTCTTGAGAGAGCAAAGAATGGAGACTGTCTTGGCTTTTATGGTGGTTAGGGGTAGGGTGGGGGTGAGGGCTCCCACCCACCTGCCAGGGCTTCTGTGGTGTGAACATCTTGCTGTCACCAAAGGAAGGAACACCCAGGCTTGCTTATCAGCTTGCTGAGATATGAGTCCAAAGCAGAAGGGGAAAGGGTAGAGCTTGAAGGCTGTCAAGGTCAAAATGAAAATTGGAATCAGACTCTTTAGTGCAGATTTGTTATCTCCTTTAATTTCCATTTTACAGATGAGGTAACAGCTTTAGAAAGATTAAATAGGCCACATAGCTATTAAAGAAGTAAAATAAATAGTGGATCTGGAAGTCAAACCCAGGCCCATCTGACTTCCAAAACTGTTCACTTGACCACTATGCTACATTGCCTCCCCGGAGGAAAATAAAGAGGCCTACCACTCACAATCTGAGCATCTCAAATGTCACAAAGGGAGTATCATTCATCACTGGAGAGCCCTATCCATAAATAAGGAGTTGTACAAAGAGTCTAAAAATGGTAGGTAGGAGGGCTCCTGGGTGGCTCAGTCGGTTAAGCATCTGCCTTGGTTTGGGTCATGATCCGAGCCTGCTTCTCCCTCTCCTTCCTGCTTGTGCTCTATCTCCATCTGTTTCTCTCTCTCCCAAATAAATGAAGTCTTAAAAAAAAAAAGAAAAAAATGGTGGGAAGAGTGGAAAATATGGGCCATTTTGGGCTTGAAATCTATGTTGACTGTAATCTGTCATTTGGTCTGGTTGCTCAGAACAGCTCACAACAGGGATCCTGGGGTGGCTCAGTTGGTTAAGCATCCGCCTTCTGCTCAGGTCCTGATACCAGGGTCCTGGGATCGAGTTCCACATTGAGCCCCGCATCGGGCTCCCTGCTCAGCGTGGAGCCTGCTTCTGCATCTGCCCCTCCCTCTGCTCGTGCTCTCTCTCTCAAATAAATAAAAGCTTTTTAAAAATTAAAAAAAAAAACAAAACCAGCCATAACAATTCCATTCAATTATTTGTAAAGCAGCAATAGGCCAGTCAATATTAATTGCAGTTTCTTTTTTTTTTAAAGATTTTATTTATTTATTTGAGAAAGAGAGAACGAGAGACAGCACGAGAGGGAAGAGGGTCAGAGGGAGAAGCAGACTCCCTGCCGAGCAGGGAGCCGGATGCGGGACTCGATCCCGGGACTCCAGGATCATGACCTGAGCCGAAGGCAGTCGCTTAACCAACTGAGCCACCCAGGCGCCCCAATTGCAGAGTTTCTTAACCTCAGACGGGAGAGGGGAGGGCCAGATATGGGGCCTGTGGTTGAGGGGCAAGTGTTCTATGAATCAGACACACACACATACGGGCACACACATACACACGCACGCATGATGCTTTTCTTCCATTTTTCTTTCTTGTTATTTGGAATAGAAGTCATCTTTGGGGAAAAAAAAGTTGTGGTCAAATTATATAATGAAGGTGTTGTTTCATTCCAAACAATTGTGCTGTAGAATGGGGTGGTTGCTCAGTAAGGTAATACACTAAGTTTATGGTTGTCACCTGTCGATACCTAGATTAATTTCTCTGATAGAAATGAAAGAAGGTTTACGTTGCCATAATGCTTAAGGAAATCATAAGCTTAGCCCATTTGGGAAGTATCATGAAATAAAAGCATGAAGCGACTTCTGTATCGCTTGATTTTAATTTCACTACTGAACATAATGGGTCACTAAAGCCATAATGGTTCTTGGAATGAGAATTACTTGTCAGTGGGTACATGGAACAAAGCTGAAGGAGCACCTTCCTTTTCAGCATCCCCATATAGTATCTTGCAGCATAGGTATGTTTCCTGGGAAGATTAGATTTGAAAAGGATGAAACTTCCCCTGAACTTGCCTTTTCCCCTGCCCCAAAGCCAGATGTGGGACCATTCTATAACTCTGCCTTTTACATTGCCAAGGAACAGAATATCTGTGCAACAGGGGATGTCTTGAGAAAAACCTGCGCTCTCGCAGTGATCAAGCTGGTTTATGACTTGGAGCAGAGACACCAATAAAACAGTGTCTCTATCAAAGAACCTCACCTACTCTAAGAGACAAACATTTCTTCCTGATATTTGAAAGCAGGAATTGCAGCTACTCCTTTCCCTTAGCCTGCAATTGCACGAAAATACTTACACTTTTCAGTGTGGAGCTACTACTCTTCATCCGTTATGTGCCCTCTGGTGTCATCAGAAGAAACGTTTTCTTTTGGTGGGTCCCTTTGGAGACATTGATGGCTGAAAAGTTTGGGTTTTTTTTTTCAGGCATAACTTTAACTGGAAAAAAATCTGGGCATGGAAGGGAGCATCTGTCATGCTTGACAACACATGGCTTCCTTCCTTTGGTGGAGACATTGCATGCTTCATTACAGTCTACGTTGGTATCAAAGACTCGGCCAAAATCTTGAAAGGAGCCTTGTCTAGTGTCGTAAAAACTTGTCTTTTCAGGAGTTTTTGTCACAAAATGCATGCATAATATTATGTTCATCTTGTTTAAACACAAGTGTGTTGCCTCTCCAGAAAACAAATCCCCAACCTCTTGCTTGAATATTGAAGACTTTTCGCCTCCCGGAGGGAATGAAAAGCCCCCTTGCAGAACAATGTGGCAGCAAATTCTTCCACCACTGGACTTACTTGGAGGGCCTTACTGGCCAACTGAATGAAGCAGATATTTCCACTCAAGGTCCTTCAGTTACCATTATGGATGTTGCAGAAAAACTGTGAGCTCTTTCAGCCTCTCCAAAGTGTACAAGACTGAAAGAAAGTTCTTCTGCAGACTGGAGTTGAGAATGATAAGCCTTACTCATTTCTTGGTGTTTTAAAATCTGAACACACTTAGGAATGCTGAGGAACTAAATAGGTTCTGGTACCAATTCCGATGTGGGGGGTATTGACATACCAGCAAGCAATTCTCCGACACAGCTAGGTGTCCTGTAATCCAACTGAATTCAGACACGAGGTACCTGGAGATAGCATCAGATCCCATGGGTTGAGGCTCAGTCCTACAAGACTGCCTCCCCATCACTTCAGATGCTGGTCACAAGCCCAGTTGTTACCTGTACTTCTGACCAAATGGCTAAAAAGCAGAGATTCCCAAGAGCCTCTCAACTTCGACTAATTTGCTAAGGTGGCTCACAGAACTCAGAGAAACATTTTACTTACTAATCACCACTTTATTATTAAAGGATGTAACTCAGGAACAGCCAGATGGCAGGGTTGTGTAGGGCAAAGTATGAGGAAAGGAGCGTGGAGCTTCCATACCCTCTCTGAGCTTGGCACCTCCACGTGTTCACTAACCCAGAAGCTCTCTGAACCCAGTCCTTCTGGGTTTTTATGGAGGCTTCATTATATAAGCACGGTTGATTAAATCATTGGCCATAGGTGACTGATTCAACCTCCAGCCTCTCTCTCCTCCCTGGAGCTGGAGGTAGGGGTTGGAACTTTCCCAACCCTCTTTTTTAAAATTTAATTTGATTTTTTTATTTAGGAAGGGAGAGAAGGGGGAGGGGGAGAGGGAGAAGGAGATAGAGAATCTCCCCCCCCCCCAAGATTTTTATTTATTCATTTGAGAGAGGACAGAGAGAGCACAAGCAGGGAGAGAGGCAGAGGGAGAGGGAGAAGCAGGCTCTCTGCTGAGCTGGGGTCCCGACATGGGGCAAGATCCCAGGACCCTGAAATCATGACCTGAGCCAAAGGCAGACACTTAACTGACTGAGCCACCCAGGTGTCCCGGAGATAGAGAATCTTAAGCAGGCTCCATGCCCAACACATGGCCTACCCTGGCTGCCACGCGCTGCCGGGGGCTGCTGGGGCCTAATCTCATGAGATCATGACCTGAACCCAAATCAAGAGTCAGATACTTAACTGACTGTGCCACCCAAGGTGTCCCTGAAAGTCCCAATCCTCTAATCACAGGCCTGGTTCTCCTGGCAACCAGCGCCCATTCTTCTGTGTGGGTCCAAAAGGCACCTCATTTTAACATAACAAAAGACACCTTGATTGCTCTGATCACTTAGGAAATTCCAAGGGTTTTAGGAGCTCTGTGCCAGGAATGGGACAAGACCAAATATATATTTCTTATTATAAATCATAATATCACAGGAACTCATTGAGGGTGTGAAAAGTACTAAAAGGGAACCTCATTTAGAATGGAGTTGGGAGGGGGCGCCTGAGTGGCTCAGTCATTGAGCGTCTGCCTTCGGCTCAGGTCATGATCCCAGGGTCCTGGGATCGAGCCCCGCATCGGGCTCCCTGCTCCGCGGGAAGCCTGCTTCTCCCACTCCCTCTGCTTGTGTTCCCTCTTTCACTGTCTCTCTCTGTCAAATAAATAAATAAAATCTTAAAAAAAAAAAAAAGAATGGAGTCGGGAGGCAGGCGGAGCTCTCACTCTACCGCTCCTTGTCAACTGCAGACCCAAGAGGAAGAGACGCACCTTACCCAAGGGAAGGTAGAAAGGCTTGCCTCCTGTCCTGGCAACAGCCCAGCCAATGAGAGACTCTCGCAACTCAGCCAATGAGAAGCCACTATACTTAGAACTCCCAGTTTACTCCAATGGACTCTTTGTTTATAAGAGCCCCACTAACTCCTCCCCTTTCCTCTATTTAAAAAAACAACTGAGGACTTGCAGTAGTTTGCTTGTGTAGAGTAAGGTCATTTTTGCTGGTGAAACACCTGGCAGTTTTATTTTTTAAGGTTAAATGTTACTTGGTGATCAGAAGTGGGATCCAGAGAAGACCCCCCAGCACCTTAGGCTGGTGAGCAAGCTGGTGCCGGCGCCCACAGAGCCAGCTGAGCTCACGGCTTTCTCCGGGACCCTGGAGTCTGAGGGTAAGTTTTCTCCTGGATATCGAGCTCTGCTCTCTTTGTGTCTGCGCTCTACAGGCTTTTATTTATTTATTTATTTTTGAGCGAGGGAGAGAGGTGGGGGGGGGGGCAGCGGGAGAGGGAGAGAGAGAGAATGCCAAGCAGGCGCCACGCCCAGCATGAGGCCGACTTGGGGGCTCGATCTCGGGACTCGGAGATCCTGACCTGAGCCGAAATCAAGAGATAGACGCTTAACCACTGAGCCACCCAGGCACCCCAGAATTGATCATTGAAAAGGCCAGGATTGCGGGGCACATGGGCGGCTCAGTCGATGAAGCGTCTGCCTTCGGCTCAGGTCATGATCCCAGGGTCCCCGGATGGAGCCCCCCTCGGGCTCCCTGCTCAGTGGGGAACTTGCTTCTCCCTCTGCCTGCGGATCTCCTTGCTTGTGCGCGCTCTCTCACTCTCTCTGACAAATAAATAAAATCTTAAAAAAAAAAAAAAAAAAAAAAAGTCGGCGCTTAACCGATTGACCCACCCCGGTGCTTCACTACAGGTTTTATTTAAGGCTTTGTCCTTCCTCAGTGTACTTGTTTGGTGTTCGGTCCGACTCCTTTTTGGGACCGGATTGTGCCCTTTGGAATTATGCTGGGCTTTGGTCTGATCCCTCTGGAACCAGACTGTTCCTGTTGAAACTGTGCTGTTTAGGAATTTTTTCCTCTTTGCTCTAGAGAAAAACCTCTAAGAGATGGGATCCCAGTCATCCAAATGCTTGAAGATAACTCCTACTGGAACGGCGCTGGTGTTATGTTTAAAAACTATGGTCCCTCCTCGTGCACATTTCTAAGGAAACGGACCAACTTAACCGGAGTAATTTAGACCGTCAATGGCCATTATGGGGAACATCTGAGCTCACCAAACTTATTTTACTCAAAATTAAATTAGAAAGCCGCAGCTCCTAAAACAAAAACAAACAAACTGAATGAGATACCTATTGTAAATGGTACCTTGAGGCTTCCAAATGTTTTCAGGATTCTAAGTTTGCCTCTTTGCAAAATAGTATTTCTAAATTAATTGAGGCAAACAAATAATTGAAAGAAGTCAAAATGTCTCTGAGGCCTCTTTTTCCCTCCCCTTCCTCCTGCGATTCCTAACACTTGGGAGCCACTTGTGCTCAGGCCTTGCCTCCTGTGCCATTTCCCTCTATTCTCTGCCGAACTTCCCTTTCCCTCCAAGCCTCCCCCTGCTCTGTCTTCTCCTGAACCTGTTAAAACCTCCCCTTTAAAGTAGTCTTCTGAGAATCCAGATAAACCCCAGGTCTTTATGTTCCCTGCACAAAGGCTGAATTGTAGTCATAGTTTTTGTTTGTTTGTGTTTAAGATTTCATTTATTTATTTGTCGGGGTCGGGGGGGGGGGGGGAAGAGTGGCATGCAGAGGGAGAAGCAGGCTCCCGGCCAAGCAAGGAGCTGGATGTGGGACTCGATCCCAGGACCCTAGGATCATGACCCCAGTTAAAGGCAGATGCTTAACAGACTGAGCCACCCAGGTGCCCCTGAATTGAAGCTGTAGTTAAAGAGTTTCCTAACATGGCTGAGGACTCCCAGAGGTTTCCTTAAGAACGTAGCACAGTCATCCAAACTTACCAACCTGGCTTCTTTATATCAATGAGTCTACGTGCTTGTTGCTGAAGGTCAGGCCAACATTGGATAGAACTAGCCCAATGGGAATATCCTGAAGGGGATTTAGAGAAACAAACTCCTGACTTTTGGCAGGAGGCTAGGACACTCACTGGAAATCACCAGTGAATAGTTACAGTAGCTTCTTCTAAGCCTGTGGATTGGAATAACATTCAGGGTTGCACACAAAAGCCTGATGAACCTGTTCATGACTATTACAACCAACTCCAAATTGCCTTAAAAAAAAATTTTTTTTTTTTTTAAAGATTTTATTTATTTGCGAGAGAGAGAATGAGAGACAGAGAGCATGAGAGGGAGGAGGGTCAGAGGGAGAAGCAGACTCCCTGCCGAGCAGGGAGCCCGATGCGGGACTCGATCCCGGGACTCCAGGATCATGACCTGAGCCGAAGGCAGTCGCTTAACCAACTGAGCCACCCAGGCGCCCTCCAAATTGCCTTTAAAGAAAATTCTGGTCTTCCTTTATTTAGATGTTGAATCCATCAGGATAGCATTTATTTTTTTTTTAATTTATTTTTAAAGATTTTATTTGACAGAGACACAGCGAGAGAGGGAACACAAACAGGGGGAGTGGGGGAGGGAGCAGCAGCCCCCCCCCCCAACAGGGACCAGATATGGGGCTTGATCCCAGGGCCCTGGGACCATGACCTGAGCCAAAGGCAGGCTTAACGACTGAGCCACCCAGGCGCCCCAGGGTAGCATGTAATTCTGTGTTTATTAATAGGCTGAGTTGGTTTCTTCTTTCCTCTGCTTGGAACAGCCTGCTTCCGGAAGGAATCAAACCAAAGGACCAGGATGGAATGGGAAATTTTGTCCACTTCAGATCTAGTTAATTTGGCAAACCTGCTTGCTCATATCCTAGATGAGCCCACTAAAAGACTGCTAAAGTTCTCAAACTTTTCAGCTCCAGCAGGTGAAGGCCCCTAAACAGAACCAAAACCCTTCTAATTTCTCCTATTATTGCAAAGAGCCTGGACATTGGTTTAAGATGTTACCAACTTAAGCATTCCAGGCATCTTCCGTGCCCTCTGCTCAGTCTTTCCAGTGTCCTCCCAATTCCCAATGACGGGCTTCAAGGAACTTCCCAATCCTATTACTTGGCTCGGAGAAACCATTCTCCAGATTAAGAACGGATCTGTCTCTGTCCCTGGTTATACTGGAGCTACACTCTCAGTGCCTTAGGATACTAAGTTCAAATACTGGGGGTCTCTTAATAAACCTCAACAGGTTCCTGTCTCTGAACCTATTCCCTTTTGTCTAGGTCCTTTGAGAGAGACGCACCCTTTTCTCCTTAGTTCCTCAGGCCCTATTCATTTATTAGGCCAAGGCTTCTTAGAAAAGTATCTTGCCAGGGGCGCCTGGGTGGCTCAGTTGGTTAAGCGACTGCCTTCGGCTCAGGTCATGATCCTGGAGTCCCTGGAGCGAGTCCCGCATCGGGCTCCTTGCTGAGCAAGGAGCCTGCTTCTCCCTCTAACCCTCCCCCCTCTCGTGTTCTCGCTCTCTCATTCTCACTCTCTCAAATAAATAAATAAATCTTTAAAAAAAAAAAGAAAAGAAAAGTATCTTGCCAGAATTTCTTTCTCCCAAAAGAGGAAAATAATTCTAGAATTTGACAGTAGTAACCAAAATAGCCAACCAGGGGAATTAAATGACCCTTTGACATCTTTTATTGATTCCATCTCTGATGTTGCACCATAGCTGAGTATAGGGATCCTGATCATTGATTCCTGTTGGATCAGGTACCATCTTCTTTATGGGCAGAATCCTCAACTGTTATTGGCAGAATCCACTGTGCACCTCCCATCAAGATTCAGATAGATCCCTCAAAACCGCTTACCAAAATTAATAGCCTATAAAGAAGTCCTTCAAGACAGCGAGCCAATCTAGAAGATTATAAAGCTCCCGGTCTCATTATCCCCTGCACTAGTCCCTGTAAACACCCCATTTTACCTGTGAGAAAATCCAATGGCTGAAGATGGAGGTTTGTCCTGGACCTACTAGCAATAAATAACGTTGTTATCCCTCAACACCCTGTTTTCCTAACCCCCATATGCTCCTGACATCCACTCCCACTGAAAGCAATTTTTTCATTGCAAATGATATGCTCAGTGCATTTTTAGTACTCCTGTTGATAAGCATGGCCAGTATTTTTTTGCTTTCACTTGGTAAGAACAGAAATACACCTGGGCAGTAATGCCCAGGGGGTTTCACAGAGTCTTTACTTTTCACAAACCTTTAAAAGCTGATTTGGTTGATAGAAAGTTTTCTGCAGGCTCTACTTTGTTAAAATATGCAAATGATTTGCTTCTCTGCTCCCCTTCTGAAACCTCTTCACAGGAAACAGCATTCACCTATTATAACTTTTGGCCTTAAAGGGACACAAAGTTTCCAAAGAAAAATTGCAGTTTGCTCATACTCACGTTCTATACTTAGGGCATTTGATCTTGAAACAAGGACTACATTTACACCCAGATGGAACCCTTCGACTGCTTAACTTTGACAGATTACCTTTTGACTCCCTGTGGAAATTTACAGGAAACTCCTCTAACCAATGCACATTTTTCATGGTATACTGATGGTTCTTATTTAAAGGGTGAAAACAGGGGCGCCTGGGTGGCTCAGTGGTAAAGCATCTGCCTTCGGCTCGGGTCATGATCCCAGAGTCCTGGGATCGAGCCCTGCATCGGGCTCCCTGCTCGGCGGGAAGCCTGCTTCTCCCTCTCCCCCTCCCCTCCCCCTGCTTGTGTTCCTTCTCTCACTGTGTCTCTCTCTGTCAAATAAATCTTTAAAAAAAAAAAAAGGGTGAAAATGGTAAATATGCTGAGTATGTTGTTGCATCTCTTCGAAGTCATTGAGATGGCAACTTCATCTTTTGATACTTCAGCCCTTACTCAGGCTTGTATTTTAGCCAAGAAAACCCTAAGCATTTATACCAATAGTCAGTATGCCTTTGGAGTAGTTCATACTTTGGAATATTATGGAAGCAACAAGGTTTCCTAACCTCCATTGGGAATAAAATTTAAAATGGCTCCTATGGGGGCACCTGGGTGGCTCAGTCGGTTAAACATCTGACTCTTGATTTTGACTCAGGTCATGATCTCAGGGTTGTGAGATCAAGGCCCATGTGGGGCTCCACGCTGAGCGTGGAGCCTGCTTGAGATTCTCTCTCCCGCTTCCTCTGCCCCTCCACCCCTGCTCATGCTCTTGCTTGTTCTCTCTCTCTTAAAAAAAAAAAAAAAAAATGGCTCCTATGTCCAAAATTTATTAGATGCCATACTTTTGTAGGTTCCTGGGCATTCCAGACTCCAGTCCCTGGAGGCCAAAGTAAACCACCTCCCTGATATTTCTGCCAAAAACATTGTTTCCAAGGAAACCCATAGCCAAACCTCTGTCATATTCCGAAGGGATGTTCTCCCAAATGATAATTTGGAAAAATTGACTAGAGATACCTAACTGTTGCCCCGAGAGAGAGAAAAACAATATTGGAAATCTAATTGTTGGCTCGATAAAAAGAGAGAACTCTGGTTTGGCCCAATTAACCATCCATTCCTGCAAGAAATTCTAAAATTCCCATTATTCACCACTCTGTTTGCCTTAAACCACTGGTCTACTGACAGAATGCTAGCATTGAGGAACCAATATTGGTGGGGAAATATGAATAAGGCTGCAGAAAGTGCCTACCTTACTTGCCCCACCTGTCCCAAGTATAATCCTGGGAAACCTGTTTGTATAGATTTCATATAGCTTCCCTGTCTCATGGATATAAATGTTTTAGTCATAGTTTTCATGTTTTCTTACTGGACCAAAGCTTTCTGTTGTAGATAGGCCAATTCTTCTGTGGCCAAAATTCTGTTAGAAAAGATTATCCCTACCTGAGGAACTTCTCCTGAACTTCACAGTGACCAGGGAACCCCTTTTATTGGTCAGATGCTTCAACAAGTCAGTGCTGTTTTGGCTGTTTTTACAACACTTTCATTGTGCACACCATCCTCACTGGTACTATTGAGACTCAACTGGCAAAATTTGTAGAGACCCTCCAGATATTTTGGGTGAAAGCACTGAATTGGTCCTTCTAAATCTCAGATCCACCCCCTTTGGAACTCACAGACTCTCACCCTTTGAGATAGTCACAGGGTGACCAATGCACTTGGCCCCTGTCTCCTTTGACGCTTAGCTGATAAAAGGAGATATATTTCAGTATTATAAAGGCCTGATTGCTTCTATTAGAATAACTATGCTTTTTTTTTTTTTTCTTCAAAGATTTTATTTACTTGACAGAGAGAGACAGCGAGAGCAGGAACACAAGCAGGGGGAGTGGGAGAGGGAGAAGCAGGCCTCCTGCCGAGCAGGGAGCCCGATGCGGGACTTGATCCCAGGACCCTGGGATCATGACCTGAGCCGAAGGCAGACGCTTAACGACTGAGCCACCCAGGCGCCCCTAGAATAACTGTGCTTTTGTGGAGCAATGTTTTTCACCGTGTGCTTCCAGAAGACAATGACTTTACGCATTCCACCTTGCTATCTGGAGATTTCATCTATTAGAAAAGGACACCCCCCCCCCCCCCAGATTTCAGCCTCGATGCAAAGCCCTTATCAGGAACTGCTTTGTGCCACCAAACTCCAGGGAAAAGGCTCTTGGAGTCACAGGAAACATCTAAAGAAAGCACCCACCTCTGACTGGACTCGCACACCATCTGGTGACCTGAAAGTTAAGATTTCCCAGAATTGAAGCAGGGGACATCTGACAAGATGTCTGGACAAGGCCCGTATACCTTTTCTCACTGTTGTTTCCTTTCTCTCTTTTGTGGAAAGATAATGCCCTTGTCTGCATTTCCCAAGCCCTGGTGAAAGGGAGAAACCTCCTTTTTTGATTACGGTCTTTCGGAAGTCGCCTCGTCTTGATTCCAGGACAAATTCATCTTTCACTTGCTTTTCCTGAAGTGTTAGAAGGTTCAGAATCTGCAAAAAGTCATCTGAACTATTCACCGACTTGGAGTTCTTACCCACAGTCATGATTTTAGAATTTACAACTTTACAGACTGTATTACTAATAATACTTGGGCATAAATAGTTCTTTTGTGGTAACAGTTTAAAATGTTTAAAAATGTCTTTGAAGTTCTACTGTTTTGCAAAAAGTTCATCAGCGATTGCTTCCTGTTTATACTTGCACTGCATCTTCCCAAACGCACTCGGTCGATTCTTTCAGTGTGCTCCTGGAGTGGCCACTGTTCTCCTTTAAGAGAAGTCCAGATTTGCCTCCGCAGGGAGAACCTTTCTTCCTGAGGTTGGAATAAGTGCCAGTAAGTATTTCGGTTGCGTACTTTCAGACCTAGAGTCCTGATTTAGAACCATCCTACAATTTGGAATGGTCATGTTACTTTTTCTGTTGTAAAATTATTTGAAGTGTATTTTGTTGTCTTTCAAACTTTAAAAATAAAAAACAATGTACCCGATAAGGTGATGCTGGCTCAACACCTCAAGATGATCTCCAGGGCTTAACCATCTTGGATTACAGATGGGAAGGGCCTGAGAGTTTCTCCCTCCTAAGCTTCCTTGTTACTCAAACATGGCCTTACATAGTTTCCAACTGCTGTGCACACTCCCTCCAACATAGGACTTGGCAACCGGGAAAGGTCCTCCTTGGCGCTGAGGGACAAAACCACTAAATATGGAAAACATGACTCTTGATCAGCAGTGCTTTTCAAAGAAAGTTCTCCATCAGAGGGGGTGGGGAATGTGAAAATTGATAAAAGGAAACTTGTGTTTAGGATGGAGGTGGGAGGCCAGCAGGGGGAACTCTCATGCCCAGCACTGGTCAACTGCAGAACCAACAGGAAGAGTCACAGCTTATAGGGGCTACTACCTTAGCTGCCGCTTGACTACCCCAGCAGGAGGAAGAAAGGCTTTCCTCCTGCCCTGGCATCAACCCAAAGAGAGCCACTCCACTTCAAACTCCCAGTTTACTCGAATGGCCTTTTAGTTTAGAACAGCCTCCCCCTACTAAGCCCTGGAGATCATCTTGAGGTGTTGAGCCAGCATCACCTTATCGGGTACATTGTTTTTTATTTTTAAAGTTTGAAAGACAACAAAATACACTTCAAATAATTTTACAACAGAAAAAGTAACATGACCATTCCAAATTGTAGGATGGTTCTAAATCAGAACTCTAGGTCTGAAAGTATGCAACCGAAGTCCCCAAAAGAACACTTCTCTTTGTTCTCCAGACTTGCCTGCAGTTTCCCCGAAGTGCTTGCCCTAGATTGCAATTCTCTAGGACCCTGGGGTCAGGACCTGAGCTGAAGGCAGACGCTTAGCCAACTGAGCCACCCAAGTGTCCCTTCAATGAAAATTTGAAAACAATTAGACTTTGATGCCAAAGAGCACTCCACAATTCCAACTTTCTATTCAGGCCAAGAAATCGCAGAAATCTCATTAAAATGAGATTTTGAGAAAAATTGAAAAAAATTTGTTTTATTTTAGATCTATTCCCTCTACCACTCAAATAGACCTTGAATCTTAACGTGTTATAAAAAATGAGGCCAAAACTTTTTTTTTTAAAGATTGCTTTTAAGTTTTCTTCATGTGTAGGAAATACGTTTCCAACGTACAAAAAAAATTTAAATGCAAAAGTTTTGGTGTATATATTTCTGTGCAGTTTTCTGGGAAGGAGGGGGCATAGCTTTCCTCAGCTTTTTCAAGGAGTCTGGTGCTTATAAAGGAAAGAGCTGGAGCATATGGTCAGGTTGGGTGCTGCGACCTCTTTTCCACCTGGTTCTAAATACTCCCAATCACTGGTTGGTTAGGCTGCTAGGTTCTCAGTATGCCTCTGCACTTCAGCCAGCTACCCTTTAAACCCAGAAAGCTCAGGAAGGTTAATCAGTCCAGTCCCTGGTCCTTAAATCAGTCAATTCAGCAGTGAAGTTCTGCATGAATCTCCCAAAGGTAAACAGATTTCTATTTAAATGTTATTGCGCTCATTAGCATCAGCTGTTTTCATTATAAATATGCTGAGATGTTCTTTTCTTTTTTTTTTTTTAAAGATTTTATTTATTTATTTGAGAGAGAGAGAGAGAGCACAAGAGGGGGGAGAGGGAGAAGCAGACTCCCTGCTGAGCAGGGAGCCCGATGTGGGACTCGATCCCGGGACTCCAGGATCATGACCTGAGCCGAAGGCAGTCGCTTAACCAACTGAGCCACCCAGGCGCCCCGAGATGTTCTTTTCTAATCCTGTTTATAAATTATGCTTACTACTTTGGGATGTTGAAAAAAAAATTTTTTTTTTTTGGATCCTCTGTGAGGAGCGTTCACTACCTTTCTCAGTGGCCCCTTGTGCCTGTGTGCCCTCTGAGCTCCTGCTCTTAGAAATTCTGGTTCATCTTCTGCCCCAAGCGTTTCTTCTTTGACTCCTTTATTGGTGTAGTCTTCCTCCTTCTACACTATTAAAGCATGGCTGTCCTTTAAGATCCGGTAGTCACACTTTCCTTTTTTCTTTGTGCATTTGTTCCTGCAGAGTAGCCTGCCCTGTTTCCACCGTACGTCCGGGCACCTCCGTCCAAGCCGTCTGCTTTGTGCACTGCAGCCTGGCTTCCTGAGGCACGGTAAGTACTTCGAGCTGGTATGTGGTTTATTTCAGTAGTTCGATATTGATTTGAATGCTGCCTTCCATGTATGGCAAGAAATACTGGTTTCCAGTCACATTAGTTATAGGAAGTTTCCTATTTAAAAGTACACTTAAAATAAAAACGAGAAATTGATTGAAAGCAGGGGTTGACAGACTTTTTCTGTAAAGGGCCAAATAGTAAATATCTTCATTCTTGTGGGTCACATGGTCTCTACTGCAAACTACTCGATTCTGCTGGTGTAGCTTGAAAGCAGCTGCAGATGATAGTACACGAATGGGTATGGTCGGATTAGGCCTGCAGGTAGTTGAGCCTTGATTGAAAGGAACTTATTATTAAAATCGGAATTCAGGGAGTAAGTAGATAGAGTAGAAATCATAAAGCTGGGATGTAAATGCCTTAGGATTGAGACACTTTGTTCAGTATGTGTTCTTGGTCACAACGACTCTGGATGTTCTGGATGACTTCGGGATGCTCAGAGCACTCATCCTCTATCATGAAGGAGCTTAGTCTATACAGAGAGACCAACAAAAGAACAGATAATTATACTAGGCTATAGGAATGACCTGAGAGGTGCCACCAGATGGGGGTGTGTGTGTGTGTGTGTGTGTGTGTGTGTGTGTGTGTGTGTCTATGTATGTAGGAGAAAGAGAGGCTGTGTTGGTTCTGAACAGACTGCCCCTTTCCCCACCTTCTCTAGATTATTCACCCATTTTACAGATAAGGAAACTGAGGTTCAGAGGGGTTAATGAATTGTCGAAGGTCATAGAGCTGATAAGGGAGGGGCTGGGATTTGAACTAGATAGTCTGACTTCAAGATCGATGTGCTTAGCCACAGTGCTCCCATGCCTCAATAACCTTGAGTAAGGAACTGATTCTTCCACCAGGATGATTCAGTATAGCAGAAACCAGCTTAGTCTTTGACAAGGTGTCAGCCTATGCAAATGCCCTGGACATCCTTCCTGTCACAATAGTCCTGCAAAGGTGACTCAATCAGTGTAGACGGGAGAAGCTGGGCTCTTCACCTGCTCCAGAGGTAGACTGAGGACTTGCTTACCAACCAGAAGCTCTAGGTTTCTGTGAAGGTGGGAGGTGCCCAGTCTGTTTGTCAGCTGTTATTCATCGTGATGAGGGACACTTGCCTGCTTATGGGACAAGGCTACCACAATAATAATTAGTAATAACAATAATGCTACACTTCTGAATGACTCACTAGGTGTTAGACACTCTCCTAAGCACTTTGTATGTATAATTAATTAATCCTCATACCAACCCTTTGAGGGGGTGTATGAGTTTCCTGGGGCTGCTGTAACAAGTTGCCACAGACTGGGTGGCTTAAAACGACAGACATTTATTCTCTCTTAGTTCTGGGGGCTAGAAGTCTGAAATCAAGTAGTTGGCTAGGCCATGCTCCCTCTGAAGCCTCTCGGGGAGAATCCTTCCCTGCCTCTTCCAGCGTCTGGTGGCCGCCCTTGCTCCCTGCCTTGGAGCTGCATCACTCCCGTTTCTGCCCCTGCCATCACGTGGCATTTTCCCTTGTGTGTCTGTCTCTGTGGCTCCAGATCTCTCTCTGCACAAGGACACTGGTCACCCCACTGAGATGCTACCCTAACCCAGGAGGCTTAATTTGATTATATCTGCCAAGATCCTGTTTCCAAATGAAGTCACATTCATAGGTATTGGGGTCAGGACTCAACTTTTTGGGGGGCACAATTCGACCCATAACAGGTAGGTACTATTATTTTTTTTCTAAAGATTTTATTTATTTGAGAGAGAGAGAATGAGAGAGAGAGCATGAGAGGGAGGAGGATCAGAGGGAGAAGCAGACTCCCCGCTGAGCAGGGAGCCCGATGCGGGGCTCGATCCCAGGACCCTCGGATCATGACCTGGGCCGAAGGCAGATGCTTCACCGACTGAGCCACCCAGGCACCCAGGTAGGTACTATTATTATTAACATTTCACAGATGAGGATCCAAGGCACTGTGAAGTTAAGAATCTGCCCAAAGCCACACAGCTTTGTTAGCAGAGCCTGGATTTGAACTCAGGTATTCTGAGAGTCTCTGCTCTCACTGCATTGACAACGGCTTTGCCTGCAGAGCTGCCTGGCCCCGCACTTCAGACACGCCATGCCCCCCCGTAGCATCTGGTGACAACAAACATGCACTGAATTAGCTGAACAGGAAAGTCCAAAGCTTCGTGGCTGTGTCGGGGTGGCTCCCAGGAGCCTGAGGACAGGTGAGGAGCTTGCCTGTGCATGGGGGTTCTTGTTTATCTCAACAGGGAATCAGGCTCCTGGTGCAACTGGGTGGGCACCCGACCAGCTCCTGCTGCCACCCAGGTAATTGGTTTTCTGTGTTCATTTCAATAATGAACTATATTAAAGGAGGCTGGAGATGCAAGGGAGATACAAGCATGGTGGAAGGAACAAAGAGATTTTAATATGTTGAGTCGGGTTCTGGGGAAGATGAGGGACATGATAATCAAGTATTAAAACAGAAGAGATTATGCAGTGGCCCTCGCACCATCCATCACCGCCCTCGTCCTGGGCGGGTGGCAGAACGGAGTCTGCCGAGATCCCAGCATTATCTCCGCAGTTTATTTACATCTCAAATCAGGTTGCACTGACAGCAGCTAAAGAAATTCCAGGGAAGAGATGTAACTACATGATCTATTTCCTACAGAAAGTGCAAACACAATACAGACTATCTGGTTAAATATATCATCCCAGAAATGATCCAACTGCCGAATGCTTAAGTCTCTACTTTACATTTCTCGTCGTCGTGAGACCATCTCATACCCTCCGAGACCACCTGACTCTCCCCATTCTCTATCTTTCTCTCTGCTCCTGCACAGTCTCCTCGCCCCCCCACCCCCGAAATGTCGGTGTTCCCCAGGGTCTGTCTTCCACATTATTTCCTTCTCACCATATTTGCCTGGACAACCTCATTTTCTTCATGGCTTTCACTACTGGCTGGATGTGTTCTGATGACTTCCAGACTGGACCTTCGGGGGTGACCAACACTTGTTTTTCCCTTCTCAGTTATTTAAAATCTTTTTTGGATTGGTACTACATTTTCATAGTTAAAATCCAGACAATATGAAGAATCTGCAAAAATCCTCCCTCCTTTCTTTGTCTTGTATGTACCTAGTTCCTATCTTCATAGGAGAGCAGTGTGGTTTCCTAGGACTCCTTTCAGAGGTTCTTTACACATATATAAGAAATACAAATATAAATGCTAATTTTTCCTCATTTTCTCCCAAATGTATCCTATTATGCACATACTCTGCACTTTGCTTTTTCCACTTTTGATCTTTCCATGGCAGTATTTAGAGAAGTTCATTCTTTTTTCTTCTCTTTTTTAAATTTACAATTGTACAGTGTCCCCTTGTCTGGCTGTCCCATAATTTATTTAACCAGTCTTCTACTGGTGGACATTTGAGTTGTTTCTAGTCACTTGCTCTGATGGTTAATTTTATGTGTCAATTTGTCTGGGCCACCAGGTGCCAAATATTTGGTTAAACATTATTTCTGGGTGTGTCTGTGAGAGAGTTCCTGGATGAGATTAATATTTGATTCTGTAGACTGAGTAAGCACGTTGCCCTCCCCAGTGTGGATGGGCCTCATCCAATCAGTTGAAGGCCTAAAGACCCTAAAAGGCTGAATAAGAAAGAATTCTCTCTCTGCCTGTCTTTGAGATGAGACATTGGTCTTCCCTTGCATTTGAACTCAGACTCAGACTAAAACTATACCATTGGCTCTCCTGGGTCTGGACTTCTTAGCCTTTATAATTGCATGAGCCAATTCCTTATAACATTCCTGCCAGGGAGAAGGAGAGAGGGTTAGGGAAGGAAGGTATAATCCCTGGCTGGGCCTTCTGATGTCAAGCACCATCACGATCTTGACTGATTTCTTTTGGATTCTGGGAGGAGGAGCCTGTGTGTATTGTTATTATAGGGCACGAGTCCTGACCCAGTGTTACAGACTGAATTGTCTCCTTAAAATTCACATGTTGAAGGCCTGACCCCCCGTGTGACTGTATGTGGAGGTGAGGCCTTTAGGGAGGTAGTTAGGGTTACATGACATCATAAGGATGGATCCCTGATCTGATAGGACTGATGTCCTTGTAAGAAGAGGAAGAGACACCAGAGTGCTCTCTTTCTTCCTCCATGCACACAGAGGAAAAACATGTGAAAACACAGCCAGAGGGCAGCAGCCTATAAGCCAGGAAGAGAGTCCTCACCAAAAACCACCCCTGGCACCTTGATCTTGGACTTCTAGCCTCCAGGACCATTAGAAAATAAATGTTTATTATTCAAGCCCCCCAGTCTATGGTATTTTGTTATGGAGCCCCAGCAGACTAATGTACCCATGTTGTTTTTAATTACCTTTAATTAGATAAGTAAGAGAAACTTTCATTCTCCTTGTAAAAAAAAAAAAAAAAAAAAGTCTTTAATCAACACCTCCTATCTTGGTTCTTCAACCAGGAGTTGGCAGACTACAGCCTGCAGTCCCAATCTGGCTCTCTGTCTGTTTTTGAAATAAAGTTTTATTGGAACATAGCTTCTTCATTTGTATATTGTCTGTGGCTGTGTTTGCCATATGTGGTTAGGCACAACAGAGACCGTAGGCCTGAAAAACCTAAAACACTGACTGTCTGGCTCTTTATAGAAGACGATCACTGACTACTGCTGTAGCCCATGTCCAGAAGTAAGTACTGGTAACAGATTGGTGTGAATTATTTCAGCTTAGATAGCACGGTGTTACTTGGGGGGTGTGTGTTATAGTAATAGGATCCTACCCTGCTGGAGTCTTGGATTTGTCCATGTGGGTAGGGAGATCTACTTCATAGTTTTAACTGCTGCATGATGTTCCAAAGTATGACATACTTTTTTATTCTGTGATTTTATTAATGGACATTTTTGTTTAGTTTTTTTCTTTCTTTGTTTTTTGCCGCTAAAGCTGCACTACAACAAATCCTTATGCACATGTGTGAGTGATTGTCTGTGATTGATACTAAGACTGGAACTGGTGGGCCATGAGGCAGATACATTTTAAAATTTGGTCCTACTTTTTTTTTTTTTTAAAGATTGATTTGAGAGAGGGGGTGGGGGAGGGGCAGAGGGAGAGAATCTCTCAAGCAAACTCCCCACTGAGCGCGGAGCCCAATGCGGGGCTTGATCTCAAGACCCTGAGATCATGACCAGAGCCAACATCACGAGTTGGATGCTTAACCCACTGAGCCACCCAGGCGCCCCACCCCTGGTCCTACTTTTTCAGAGATTATGCATTTATGTGATTTGAAAATAAAACAAAATGATCTACAAGGTCTGCATTGCAGAGTCTCACCCCCACCTCTTTTCTAATCTGTTCTGCCCCCCGCCCCAGCCCTTACAGGTATTAGTTTCTTGTATATCCTTCCAGGGTTTCTTTATGAATAAAGCAAAGAAGAATAGGTATTCCTATTTTGTCTTCTCTCTCACACAAAAGAATCCTGTCTTTTTTTTTTTTTTTTAAAGATTTTATTTATTTGACAGAGAGACACAGCGAGAGAGGGAACACAAGTAGGGGGAGTGGGAGAAGCAGGCTTCCCGCGGAGCAGGGAGCCCGATGCGGGGCTCGATCCCAGAACCCTGGGACCATGACCTGAGCCGAAGGCAGACGCTTAGCGACTGAGCCACCCAGGCGCCCCAGCATCCTGTCTTTTTATCTCACAATTTTTTCACTTGACAGTATCTTCTGGAGATCTTCCCATAACTGTAAATCTTTTCCTATAAGTTTATGGGGCATATACCCCTGCCTTTTGACAGTATTTAGTTTGTGTAGTACTTCTTTTTGTGGATGTACCATAGTTAACTAGTCCCTTATAGAGGATCACTTTTTTTCTCCTATCTTTTGCTGCTATACAAACAAAATACGAACATTTTAAATTTCAGTAGATGCGACCACATTACCCTTCAAAGGGGCTGTGTGGTTTGCACGAATTTTTAAGGAGCTAAAACAGCAGACAGTTGCTTGCACCGTATGCTCCAGCAAGTTCAGACTGTTGTCGGCTCCCAGATCCCGACATGTTTTGTCTTGTGTCCTTGCTGTTCTCTTTACTGCGACCTCCCTTTCTGTGCTTTGTCTGTCTAGCTGACTCTGAAGATCTTCCACTGAATTTTGCCTTGAAAATCTGGGAAGCTATCCCTAACCCCCATAGGTAGAGTTGACTTATTCTCTCTCTGACCACAGAGGCTTGCCCACATTCTATTTTTGCCCCTCTCACACTGTTAATTTTATTTCTTTACCAGTCGTGTCTCCCTTCTTCCATTGTGGACTACTTCAAGTGAGAGACCATATTTTTAGTCATCTTTGTATTCCTAAAGCCCAGGACAGTGCCTCTTGTGGAATGGCTGCTCAATAAATGTTGGCTGGATGAATAACTTAACAAATGATCACTAAAAACAAAGATGAACCCACCAAATTGAATTTGGACAATGAATGCATGGGTGTGTTTATCCACCGGTCTGCCAATCATGCAGATCAGCTTATCTGCATGTACTGATGGAATTTCTACATAATTTGCATGCTGGAGGGGGAGGCTGCCAATTCACAGAGGATTCTTTTAGGCATTTGTCATTCATTAGAGAACATAAGCTTGCATTGGTGTTTATGCAGCACAATGTCGGCCAATTAGAGGAGATTGTAGCTTTGGAAACAAACATCTGCTTGATGCTGGGTAAATAATATTTAGAGTCTGGTGTTTTATGACTATCTATATGATTAATTTGAATCCCATATAATTTAGTATTTGACCATGTGGGACTCACAGAGATCATGCCCATAACCCAAATTACAGCTGCAAAAACCATACCTGGCATTTCCTGCCATGGCCTTAGGTACCAAGAGATGCTTTCTGGTTGAGGTGACAGCAGGGACTAGAAGTAAGAGTCTATTCTGTGGTAGCCACCTTACAGAAAGAGTAATAGAGATCAACACCTGTCTTCAAATTCTATCCTGGATAACCCTTCTGTAGACAACTCATGGAGTGCTGGGAAAACGTGAATGTCTTCTGTCGGCCTTTGACAATTGGTTCTCCTTTTTCCAGAGAGAAGGAGGTTAAAAGAAATGTGGAAAGGAAAGTACCATTGATCAAGTTCCTTTTCATAGCAGGTTCTTTTCCAGGTGCTTTTCTCACCTTTTTCCCATTTGCAGCTCACAGCACTCTGGGGTCAGAATTTTCAGTTACTATTTTATAAATAAGCAGACGGAGTCGGAGGCACTTGCCCTGGCCTTTCAGCTAGCAGGCAGCTGTGTTGGGAGTTGAAGCTGATCTGCCAAGCCTTGCCTTCTGAGAGGATGTGGCCAATGGTATTTGGCAGAGCCATTGGCTGTGACATAGCTCTGATTTTCTGCCGATCGTGCTGGGTAGATTGGCTGTAAAATCTGTCTCCTTTGCTTCCAAATAAAATAATTAACTGCTTTGGTATCTGTGTCCATGGGGTTCTTAAGAACATCACCCAAGTGCTTTGTGTGGTAAGATGAGGGACCTGTTGAACAGCCTGCTGCTGGTGGACGTGCACATGTAGCAGAGGACAGCCAAGTGGCCAAGAGGGCAGGATCTTTGCTAAGCTAAAAATACTGCCTATCGGTTTGCATAACCACCATCAGAATTAAAAAAAAAAAAAAAAAAGACTGGGCCACTGGGTTTCAACAGAATCATCTATGGAACTTTAAAAAAATATGCATGTCTGGTCACCACCCACAGATATTCTGATTCCATGGTTATTTTAAACAAGCTTTCCATGCTATTCTGATGCACAGCCAGATTTTGGAATCTACAACCTAGTCTATGGATCATTTGAGTCATCAGAACTTGAATAAGGATTGCTTTCTTTGGGTACATCTTTTCTTGATCATATCAAATCAATCTCTCCCTCTCTCTTTTTCTCTCTCCCTTCCTTCCTTCTTCCCTCCCTCCCTTCCGCTCTCTCTCTCCCTTTCTCTCTCTCATATATTTTTTGCTAGCAGTTAAAAATTCTTAAAAGCTTTCTGCCACAAAACCATCTGCTGGAGAAATCTCCCACTAGGTTTCAAATGCCAAACTGTTCTCAGTAGCAATTTTCTTTATTATTTTGGGGAAAAGGATGAATTACATTTCTTCCCTATGAAAGAAAATACTTTAAAAATAAAAATGTTCATTACGGACCAGTAGCAGTTGCTTATATTTTTGAAAGAAATAGCTTTATTAGACATGTGCTCTGTGAGTTTACTTCAGTTTTCCCTCCTGGGCTTGATTTTTGCCTCAAGGTTTGGATGTATTGATGATGACAATGCGGGTATGCTCTGGTGGGCAGTGGTAACTCCAAAGGGAAACCAGTTTGGTTCAAAGAATTGCAGGATGTTTTTTGACTTCCTGATGCCCACACGCTTTATGGAAGCAGGTCCTACGATGCTACAAGCCTAGCTTGAAGGTTTATATGGGTTGTCATATTGTACAATCCCCTCCCAGTTCAAATCCTTCCCCCATTTCCATGAAAACTCGCATCTTGTGGCAAGTAATGGGAGTGTTCTTAAGGGACTTCGAATAAGCCTGAAAATGTTTCCTTTGCATTCATTTGGAGATGGTTTTCCTTAAGAGTCTCATTGGATGATCTTCTAAGCCTTTGAAAATTCACTTGCTATGGCAGATGGTTAGCTATCCACCAAGAGCTCATGATCCCCTTTAGACAGCATGGAGTTGCTCCTGGGACCAGCGACCACAGGACCCAGCTTCCCTTGCATCAACATGTGGTCATCATTTAGCCTTTACCAAGGGAACATGAGCAGAAGTGACATGTGTCACTTCTGGGTCAAGGTCTTTGAAGAAGTGGTCAAGGCCTGAGTGCAGGTAATCCCAAAGCCCTGGGCAAAGTGGAATTATAAGACGGAAAGAGCCTGGGCCCCTGGATCACTGTGTGGAAGAAATTTGCCCGCTGGCTAGAAACACTCCCTGGACTTTGGTGTGAGTGAGAAATAAGCTTGCATTATGCTAAACCACTGGAATTTGGGGATTTGCTTATTACACCTGCATGGATTACCTACATTAACCATACACTGGCTGGTCAGCCAGGCACTGAAAAATCTTCATCTGGCTTAAGGCACTTTGACCTTCCTGAGACAGGGATGCTGATAAAAGCAATGGGACTCCTAATGTCCAGCAAGGAACATATGGGATAGGTAAGGAACTTTTGTCCTGTAACAACTGTTCTGAGAGAAAAGAGAGTGATATTTGTTACCAGATAATGGGATGAGTAGAAAAGGATATTGAAGATAAGAGAGGATTGTAAAAGCAATACCCATTGGGACAGGCAGGCAGACAAGTGATTTCTGTTCCTTCAGAAAGGGGAATATTTCCCACCCCAGTCGTGGTTCAAGCCTCCGACGACAGGCTTTGTATCCTCCACCGCACTAAACCTGCAGGGACAGTTCTGGCAGTAACCAGGGAAGAGGATCACTTTGCAAATAATACGTTTCAGTATCAATAACAATAAATATCCTTGGAAGTCTCCACAAACCAGGCAGTAGGCTAGGCAGAGCGAGGACAAAAATCCCTGCCAGATTTTATGTCTTCAGAGTGCTTATGAAGCAGTCAAGGTGGCAGAACATAATCATAAGAAATACTAAGGAACAGAGGCCAAGTATAACGTGAATGGGGAAGAGGGAGCTGACCCAGGTCTTCAGGAAAGAGCATCTGACACAGCGTTACGCAGAGTCCTGGCTAGGACTCTCATTTTGGCAGCTACAGCTGGTTCAAGTGTACATGAGAAGAAACAACGTCTCTGCAGGACAATTTCAAAATAATTTTTAGAATGTGGGGAAGCCTATAAAAGTGAGTCCATTTGATATGTGAGTAGTGACCACAATAAAAACTGCAAACCAATGTTCTAAAATTCTTCCAGCATCATAGTCATGATGCAGTTCTGATTGGAGTCAATACCAAGCGTTTAAGAAGAAAGAAAAAGTTTTTTTTTTCTTTTGCAAACAAATAAAAATTAACAATCAGAATGGACATTGGCCTTAGAGGGGACCTGGCAACTCCCAGCTCCCTAGACCTGCTGGATCATGGGTAGATTGGGGAAGGTTCTTTGAGGGCAGGGTGTTGGGAGGGTGGCTTTTCCCAACCAATCAGAAGTAGTTTAGCAATCCACAGTGCTGCTGGGTGTCACTGGCCAAACAGTGACCTAGTATAGAATCATAAAAACAAACACAGAGAAAATGGAATCTTATTATTATCCCACCTCTCAGAGAGGACTGTTGGCAACAGTTTAGGGTATATCCTGCCAGACTTTAAATTTTCTGTGCAAACATAAACAAGACTTTACTAGGGGCACCTGGGTGGCTCAGTCATTAAGCGTCTGCCTTCTGCTCAGGTCATGATCCAGGGTCCTGGGATCGAGCCCCGCATCAGGCTCCCTGCTCTGCAGGAAGCCTGCTTCTCTCTCTCCTGCTCCCCTGCTTTTGTTCCCTCTTTAGCTGTTTCTTTCTCTGTGCAAATAAATAAATAAATTAAATCTTTAAGAACAAAACAAAAAACACAAGACCTTACTATGCATTCTGTACCACAAATTTTCCATTTCTCCCCTCTCAAAGCAGAGTGCATTGTGAACATTATGTGATGTGGGCACACAAAGAATTACTTTATGCTCTTGCTTTTCCTTTTATCTCCTAATTAGAAGTTGTGGACCTAAATCAATACCATTACTGGAGTGTTTTTATGCACTACCAAGCTGCAGCCTTCCACTCACACAGCATTTTAAGCATACATTGTTCTTTGGTGTTGCTGCAAGCTCTATCAAGAGCCCTCTCCTGCATCTACTCTTCCTCCCATGATCTTCCCTTGTTGCTTTTTCCAGTCTCTAGCTCCATGTCCTGCAGGGCTCACCCTGGTCTTGATCTCCTAAGCAAACTTCAGCTTTTGGAAGGATCCATTGTGCGTCAATTTCTCGGTCAGATCTCTTGTATCTCTCTCTCTCCCTTCATGCTTTCCCTGGTTTAGTGTTCTGTCTTTTACCCCATGTCAGATGCTGGGGAGATCCTCACTGGTCTCCAGACCCTACTTTTCCTTAGGCTTGTCTCATGGCATCTCACATCAGGAGTCAGACGGTGGAAGACTTTAAATTCAAGGTTATGTCTTTTGGGTTCTAAGCCTTAAATAAGAGGAACAGATGAACTGACACACACAAAGTAGTGTTTGAGGTCAGTGGGATGTAAGGGCAGGATAAAAGGCAAGATGCATGGTAGAATGACTTGAGCCTAGCTTTGTGGGGAGGGCAGCCAGGGATCTGTCCAAGGTGCTTCATGATGCATGCTGAAACCTTGCTGGATGTTCAGTGTATCTATTTGTATGTTTTTGTTTTTGTTTTTTTTTAAGATTTTATTTATTTATTTGAAAGAGAGACAGCGAGAGAGGGAACACAAGCAGGGGGGGTGGGAAAGGGAGAAAGCAGGATTCCCGCAGAGCAGGGAGCCCGACGTGGGGCTCGATCCCAGGACCCTGGATCATGACCTGAGCCGAAGGCAGACACTTAACGACTGAGCCACCCAGGTGCCCCTATTTGTATGTTTTTATTTGCGACAGCAATAGCATGAACCAGGCAGGAGTCCCAGGATGGCAGTTTTTCTTTTTTGGCTATGCCAGGAGGATAGTCACAGGATGGCAGTTTTTCTTTCCTGGCTATGCCATCTTTATGTAAGAAGAGTCCGAACAAATAACCAACCAATTTAGGGGCGCCTGGGTGGTTCATTGGTTAAGCATCTGCCTTCAGCTTAGGTCATGAGTCCAGGATCCTGGGATCGAGCCCCACATCGGGCTCCCTGCTCGGTGGGAGGCCTGCTTCTCCCTCTTCCACTCCTCCTGCTTGTGTTCCCTCTCTCGCTGTCTCGCTCTCTGTCAAATAATAATAATAAAAAATAACCGTATAGGAGGCTGGCTAGATTTTCTTTCTGGACATATATATTCTCTTGAATGTCTTGTAGTCCTCTCTGATTGACAATGTCTAGAAATGAATTCATCGCCCTTACCAAACTTAACCCTCTTCCGCCTTTTCCCCATTCCACAAACGGCACCGTCATTCCTAAAAGGTAGAATCCGCCTCAGTTCTGCCTTTTGTCTCTCACCCACCTCATACAGTCTCACCATGTTTTGTTGCGTCTTCCAAAAACAAACCTAGACCCCATCCTCTTCATTGTCACTGCCACCCTTACGGCTTCTGGCACCATCTTCTCTCACCTGGACCGCTGCAGTAGTGCAATGGCCTGGACTCCTCTCCTCGTTCTCTTTCCTTCCATCAGTCTCCTCACAGTCATCAGAATGATCTTTTTTTTTTTAATTTTTTTTTTTTTTTTTAGATTTTATTTATTTGCGAGAGAGACAATGAGAGACAGAGAGCATGAGAGGGAGGAGAGTCAGAGGGAGAAGCAGACTCCCCGCCGAGCAGGGAGCCCGATGCGGGACTCGATCCGGGGACTCCAGGATCATGACCTGAGCCGAAGGCAGCCGCTTAACCGACTGAGCCACCCAGGCGCCCCAGAATGATCTTTTAACAGTATAAATCTAATCAAGCTATTCATTTGTTTAAAGCCTTTAATAGCTCCCCACTGTCTTCAGGAGATAAAAAGAACTTACGGTGATCAGGCCTTATAAGATCTGGCGTCTTTGCTTTATTTTATATCCCTCTCCCCCACTGTTCTATAGTTCTTTCTTTTCTTCAGAACTGATGTGCTCTGTCCAGACTTAGGACCTTTCCTCACACTGTTCTCTCTGCCTGGAATGATTCACCAGTCCCTGCCTTCACCGAGCTAATGCCTGCTTCATTTTTTAGCTCAAAGATCACTCATTCCAGGATACCCCACTTCGGTTTATATCTACCAATTACATGTTCCTGCAATACTCTGTACATCTCCCCCAGTATATCCAGTGAACATATTCAAAGTTTGTTTCCCTTCTAGATTTTTTTTTTTTCCATCAGGGAAGAGCCTGAATCTCTTGTTTACTATGGTATCATCTATAACCACACCTGACACTTAGCAGGTGCTTAGTAAACATTTGCTGGATAAATAACCAGGAGTCCAGGGACCCAGACTGGATGAGAACTGAGCTAAATGCCCTCAGATCTGGGTTCCTTATTGTCCACAGGCTGAAGTGACCTGCGAGGCAAGGGTTTCAAGTCTCCAGCAGCTGCATATTGCAGAGAAAAGGCCAGCAGATGTTCTGACTGCTTCTAGATGTTGTTGGTGGGCTGTGTCAGATGGGGCTGCCAGCCAGGCCTTGCCATGTCAGGAGACCTTGGGGGAAGGAGCAGATCTCAAGCTACAGCAGATGGTAAGTGCTGTCTTTAGTTTTCAACATTTAAGGGAAAGAACTGGGAATAGACACTCGGCTCAGTGGCAGTTATGATGCATTTAAATAAGCTTTGCACATCATTTACAGAAATGCATATGCCTCCAAAATTCTTAATTGCCCTTAGATTGTGTAGGAGCTTCCTCCTGTCCATCTTTCTATTCTCAAAGCCTCATACAGAGCAAGCCCTCCATGCATTGGGTGGGCTCCCTGCTGAAGGCAGGCACATACTGAAACCTAGTGGCATTTGACTGGCCTTGGGTAACTGATCATCTTCTCCTGGAGAGTCACACTCCCTACAGAGGAGACTATGTCTTTTGCCTCTATATCTCCCCTAATGTACTCAGTTATTCTATCCAAGGCAGTATCATATTTTCCTGGAGAACGATTTCTGTATAAGGGAAGTAGGGCTTGGGTAGGTATTTCAGTTGACTTCCACTTGAAAATGGGAACATGAGTACCTACTTCATAAGATTGTTGGAAAGATTAAGTAAAATCACATATGTGAAAGGATCCAGCCCGTGCCTGACATATAAGCAGGTAGATTTGAAGATAGCATGGTGGATATGGTCGTGGGCCTTGTAGTCATTGGGCCCTGAGTTTAAATCCTGGCTGTGTCACTTACTAGTGCTGCAAACTTGACAACTTGTTTAACTTCTCTGAACCTCACTGTTGTCATGGAGAAAATGGCACTAAATAACAGGATCTAACTGACAGAGTGGATGGAGGATTAAATGCAATAATGCATAGAAAAATGCCTGGCCGTAGAGTAAGTGCTCAATAAAAAGATAATACTCTTCAACATCATCATCGTTATTGGACAGGGGATGATAACTGGGTGTTCTGGCTGTTTGCAATCATCTGGAAAAATTTGGGATTGGGGGGTATATATTGATAGCTGTCATCCTTCCAGTTATTCAAGCTAAAAGTTTGGAATTGTCCTTGAATCCTCTGTTGTTCTCACTCCCCACAACCAGTGTATCAGGTATTCCTACTGGCTTTACCTTTAAAAGATTTTATTTATTTATTTGACAGACAGAGACACAGTGAGAGAGGGAACACAAGCAGGGAGAGTGGGAGAGGGAGAAGCAGGCTTCCTGCCAAGCAGGGAGCCTGATGCAGGGCTCCATCCCAGGACTCTGGGATCATGACCTGAGCCAAAGGCAGATGCTTAACGACTGAGCCACCCAGGCACCCTTGGCTTTACCTTTAAAGTAGAAGCTGGCTATCTCTTCACTCTCCCCATTGCTGCTACTATTGTCTGAGCCACTGTCCTCTCACTCCTGGATACTGCTATGGTCTCCTAGCTGGTCTCCCCACTTCTTTGTTTTCAACAGTCTTCTCAACACAGCAGCCAGAAGAATCCTGGTAAAAACACAAGTCTGCCCCATGTCTCTTTGCTCAAAACCTTCGAGTGGCTCCCCATCTCCCCTAGACTAAAAACCAGTCATTCCAGTGATTGAGAGGCCCCATACCTTTCTCGCTATGTGATCTACTTCCTCCTCTGTTCCTCTCTCTCCTCACCTCCTACTCTTTCCTTCACTCATTCTGTTCCAGCCACACTAGTTTATTTGCTGTTTCTTTTTTTTTAATTTTATATTTTTAAAATTTTTTTAATTTAATACTTTTCATTTTTAAAATTATATACTTCAATTTTTTTTTGTAAAATGCCCAACATGGGGCTCGAACTCACCACCCTGAGATCTACTGACTGAGCCAGGCAGGCACCCCTATTTGCTGTTTCTTTCTTCCTTTTTTTTTTTTTAAAGATTTTATTTATTTGATGGAGAGACACAGTGAGAGAGGGAACACAAGCAGGGGGAGTGGGAGAGAGAGAAGCAGGCTTCCTGCCAAGTAGGGAGTCCGATGCGGGGCTCGATCCCAGGACTCTGGGATCATGATCTGAGCCAAAGGCAGATGCTTAACGACTGAGCCACCCAGGCACCCCTATTTGCTGTTTCTTGAACACACCAGGCATACTCCTATTTTGGGCACTCTGCATGGACTGTTCCTTCTTCCTAGAATGCTCAAAAAAACATTAAATGTTTGCTAAAGAATGAACCAAAAGGAGGCTCATGGGTGGCTCAGTCGGTTAAGCATCCAACTCTTGGTTTCGGTTCAGGTCATGATCTGAGGGTCGTGAGATTGAGCCCTGCATTGGGCTCTGTACTGAGCATGGAGCCTGCTTGAGATTTTCTGTCTCCGTATCCTGCCCGATCCCCCACCCTGCCCCCGTGTGTGAACGCTTTCTCTCTCTTAAAAAAAAAAAAGAATGAACCGAAGGGAAGAAACTTCAAAGATCTAGAGTCAGCTTACACATGAGAAATCACAAGTCCTGCAGAGTATTTAAAATTTAAAAAGATTTGCTACCAACTCAAAAATACGGTTTTATTATTCAGATTACAATCCAAATTAAAAAATTCTAATGAAGACTAAAATGATCTGGTAACATTAGATCCACAGTCCCTAATGGAAAGCATGGATAGAATGGAGAAATGGTTGCCCCATTTGGACTAGGCAGACCCTTTACAGTTTGTTGTGATCCCAGCCCAACCCACTGTTCTCACCTGGGTTACCTTCTGGCCCTTGGAGGCATCTGGGTTTGCTTCTTTTATTTAGCTTTGCCAGCAGCTGGAGACTATGCTCCCATCTCTAAGGCAGGCGTCCCATTCCTGTGGGCCTGGTCTCCCATCTGCCTGGGCTCTCTATTCATGTTTTAAGTAATTATATACTGGGGTGATTGACCATGGAAGATCAGTCCTCAATCACTCCTGAACACATAAAAATATTCGTGAATACATGAAATAAAAATGTTTCTCTGCTAGGAACATCGATCAGAGGGGTGATGTTTATGTAGCATTGTTAATTGGATTTCTACAAAGAGATATTCAATCATTTGGGGTTTGTCTGATGCATCATGGGCTGGGATGGCAGCTTCTGGCAATGATTCAGGGTGGCTCCATGGTCAGGGAGCTGAGCCGCCATCTGACCAACAGGCTGGGGTCACTAGGGGCTCTTATGGTCCAGACTTCTTATCGGTGAGCTGCACAAAGAACACCATCTCTCAGATTTATCCACAATTTTAATGAATGTCCTATTTGAGATAATGACCCATATCTGGACTTGCACAAAGCCCTGAAAATACTCCTATGAATTGTGTTTTATCTCAGGTACTGCAGTGTGCAGCATCCAACATTACCATTGATATTATCTTTTGAGAACTCTTTCCCAGGTTCTTTATTAAGGTTTAATTAAATTTTATGTGTTATCAATTAGGATTAATCTACATTTAGTCTGAATTAGAAGGAGCCAATTATAAATAACACCACTTCTCATTTATTCCTGAATGCAAAATGAAGGTTTTTAAACTTCTCTTGGAAAAAAAAAAAAAACACAACCCCTCTGAACCAAATGTGCACTTTAAGGAGTTTTATGCCCAGGAGGCTCAAAAGTTCTATTAAAATAAAGTAAAAAGATGAGAATTCTTTTTTTTTTTTTTTTGAAGATTTTATTTATTTATTTGACAGAGACACAGTGAGAGAGGGAACACAAGCAGGGGGAGTGGGAGAGGGAGAAGCAGGCTTCCCGCGGAGCAGGGAACCCGATGCGGGGCTCGATCCCAGGATGCTGGGATCATGACCTGAGCCGAAGGCAGACGCTTAATGACTGAGCCACCCAGGTGCCCCAAAGATGAGAATTCTTGTAGAAAGGTGTTACAGACAGAAAATGGGGGGTATTGAGGGAAGCCCAAATTGTGAATAAACAGACATCTAGGAGGAGTTTTAAGAAACTTGCATTTTCTATTTTTACACATTTAGAAAGTATAGCTCTTCCTTAAGATGGGGTTATGTCCCTATAAACCTGTGTAAGTTGAAAATATCATAATTCAAAAGTGCATTTAATACACCTAATCTACTGGACACCATAGCTTAACCTAGCCTGCCTAAAAATGTGCTCAGAACACTTACATTAGCTGACAGTTGAGCAAAATCATCAAGATAAAAAGCTTCTGCACAGTGAAGGAAACAACCAAACTGAAAGGCAATCTTCAGAATTGGAGAAGATATTTACAAATGACATATCTGATAAAGGGTTAGTATCCAAAATCTATAAAGAATTTTTCAAACTTAACACCCAAAAAACAAATAATCCAGTTAAGAAATGGACAGAAGACATGAATAGACATTTTTCCAAAGAAGACCTACAGATGGCTAACAGACACATGAAAAGATGTTCAACATCACTCATCATCAGGAAAATCACAGATCAAAACCCCAATGAGATATCACCTCCCACCTGTCAGAATGGCTAAAATTAACAACACAGGAGACAACAGATGTTGGCGGGGATGCAGAGAAAGGGAAACCCTCTTAACGCTTTTGGTGGGAAGGCAAATTGGTGCAGCCACTCTGGAAAACGATATGGAGGTTCCTCAAAAAGTTCAAAATAGAATTACCTTACGACTTAGCAATTGCACTACTAAGTATTTACCCAAAGGATACAAAAATACTGATTTTGAAGGGGTACATGCACCCCAGTGTTTGTAACAGCATTATGAACAATAGCCAATTATGGAAAGAGTCCAGATGTCCATTGACTGGTGAATGGATAAAGAAGATGTGGTGTGTGTGTAGGCACACACACACAGGAATATTACTCAGCCATTAAAAAGAATGAAATCTTGCCATTTGCAACAACATGGGTGGAGCTAGAGTGTATTATGCTAAGTGAAATTAGTTAAAGACAAATAGCGTATGATTTCACTCATGTGAAATTTAACAAACAAAATAAATGAACATAGAGGAAAGAAAAAAGAGGAAGGCAAACCATATTAATGATAGAGAACAAACTCAGGGTTGCTGGAGGCAAGTTGGCGGGGGATGGGCTAAATGGGTGATGTGCATTAAGGAGGGCACTTGAGATGAGCACTGGGTGTTTAAGTGATGAATCAGTAAATGCTACTCTTGAAACATAGTGTAATATTATACTATATGTTAACTAGGATTTAAATAAAAACTTGAAACATAAAAAAGTCATCCAACACAAAGCCTGTTCTATAGTAAAGTGTTGAGTATCTCATACTGATTGAACACTGTACTGAGAGTGAAAAATAGAATGGTTGTACAGGTGCAGAGTGGTTGTTGAGCCCCGTGATCCTGTGGTTGAATGGGAGCTGTGGCTGCCACTGCCCAGCGTGAGAGAGGATCCTACTGTATGTTGCTAGCTTGGGAAAAGATCCAAATTAAAAATTCCAAGAAAGGTTTTTAGTGAATGAGTATTGTACCATTTGCACCATTGTAAAGTCAAAAAATTACAAGTTGAACCATTTATAATTCAGGAACTGTCTGTATATGGATGCCTAGCTACAGGTATTGCAACGTTTTATTACAGATAGGCATTTTGCTGTAGCTCCGGTTTTCCAGGTGGCATGTGATCTAAAAGAGAAACTCTTTTTCCCACCTTTAACCATGGAGTTCTACAAAAACCTGTCTCCGTGGAGGGGACGAAGGACCTGCACAGGCAGAATGATTCTACATGGTGGGAACACATCAAAAGTTTTTCCTTCTGAAATTCTGGCTGGATGTAGGTCATCTAAGTGTCATTAGCTATGAGAGCAGCAGTGACATTAGAGATACGGTCATCCGTGGGTAGTTGAGGCAAAGAGACTTTCAACTTTAAAGTGTTAACCTGGAGCAGTTGCAGAGAGAGAAACAGAGTGCGCTCCACAGTTTCTGATACATCTCTGTTTCTAGAAGAGGCCACATTGTCTCATGCTCTGTTGTGTTCAGTGAGACCAGTTCTGACCAGTTCAAACACTTCCAGTTCTTTTCCTTCTGGGCACAAGTAGGCTTGCACTCTTCTCCTTCCCCAACCCTGAATTTGGATAAGGGCATGAGGTTTGTTTGGTCAGTGATATGCAAGAAGTGAGGGGTGTCATTTGCTTGTGGAAGCTTTGAGAGGTAGCATGCAGTTTGCCATGTTTTCCCTATCGCAGCGATGGTGGAGATATGGGTCAGATAGAGCAGCCACTGGTCCACTGTGGGCAGGACCCTCCCTCACAGTCTGCACTGGTCATGTAGCCTGAGCAAAAATTAAACTTTTGTTGTGTTAGGCCATTGGGATGTTGAGGGTTTTATTATTTCAGCATAACGTAGCTTATTGCGCCTCAAAACTTCTCTAAGCCTTTTTTTCTTTTTTTAGAGAGAGAGAGAGCGAGCAAGCAGGGGGAGGGGGAGAGAGAGAGAGAGAATCTCAAGCAGGGTTCACACTCAGCACAGAGCCTGATGCAGGGCTCAATCCCACGACCATGAGATCATGACCTGAGCCAGAATCAAGAATCGGAAGCTTAACTGACTGAGCAACCTGGGAGCCCCCTTCTCTAAGCTTCAATTTCTTTAAGTTTTGGTACCTACCTTATTGAGTTGTTAACATGAAGAAAAAAAATGAAGTAATTCACAAAAATTGCTTCACTTATTATGTGGCTCACAGCAGGTACTTAGTAAATGAAAGCGCTTGCTGGTATTGTTGCTGTAGTTGGAGATGCCTATGTGTTGTGTCTAAATGACCCTCTCCGATACTGTGATAGTATGTTCAACGTTTACGTGAACTGTTGGCATTTCAGTATCTGGCCCTCCATCCTAATCAGGAGTCCCACAGCAGGCTCCCTTGAATCCTCTCTGTTAAAGAGTTTCCAGAATAGACAAAGCCTTCTAACACATGTTCTAATTACTTTCTTCTTTTCATTACAACACTAGCTAATAATCTCATATAGTTTAAGGACGTATAGCCTATGATAACAGCCCATTCGGGGAGCCACCGTGTTTTCAGTGAGCGGTTGGAAACCTAGCTTGCATAGGCCCTCTGACTCATCTGTGGACTCCAGCACTCCTTTTACACGAATATCCAGCCGTTGCAAGAGTAACTTGTGACTTGTTTAACTTGGGCCTCTGCACATTTGCTGGCTTGGTCTCGTTTGAGTGTGTCCAGCCTATGTACAGGTGTAAACCGAGTGACTTGTAGAGACTTGAAATTCGTTTGGTGACCAACAAATAGGTACACACTGTGAACTCTTCCCATGGGCTTGGTGTGCTGTTGTACCACAAATCCTCTGGAGGCCGTCACATCGGAGGAAACCTTGGGGACATCCAGGAACAGTGATGAGGCCAGTGAAGATATTACCTGGACCCGGAATTTAGAATGTCCAGTTCTCTCAGATGGTAGGGTCTTGTTCCAGAATCAGGGTGTGATCCGTTGTGTGCAAACTCACTACAGCCAGGAATGTTTTGGTTGCAAATGACAGAAATCCAGCACAAACCCAGAAGAAAATGTTTTGGCTATCTTTTTTTTTTTTTAAAGATTTTATTTATTTTTCAACAGAGGGAGAGAGACAGCAAGAGAGGGAACACAAGCAGGGGGAGTGGGAGAGGGAGAAGCAGGCTTCCCGCAGAGCAGGGAGCCCGATGTGGGACTCGATCCCGGGACCCTGGGACCATGACCTGAGCCGAAGGCAGACGCTTAACGACTGAGCCACCCAGGCGCCCTGTTTTGGCTATCTTAATTGGGAACTGCAGTGGCTAAATCCTTCTAGCTTCGAGTCTGGCTGTATCTGGGTTTTCAGATGATGTCATTAGCTCTTTCTCTCCCCCTACTCTGACTTATATTTTCTCTATATTGATTTTCCTTCTCTTCACTCTTTCCCATGGTGGCCGTGACAGCATCAGCACCTCTGTGCTTCCATTACTTTTACACCAGTGATTTCAACGAAAAAAGACTAGACTGTGCTGCTTTTTTGATAGTTCCAGCAAAAGTACTGGGGAGAGCCCCAGAGTTAATTTTTCTACTCTACTCCAAACTGAAAAGATTTTAAAAATCCAATAAAGAAATAGGTAAAAGATAGGAGTAGGCAATTTTCAGGAGAGGAAATGCAAATGCCAATAAGCGAATTAAATTATGCTCATTCATATGGGGGAAGGGAAAATGTAAATAAAAAGACAGTAAGATCATGTTAGAAATTTATTAGTTTGGCCAAAATGGAAATGATTCATAATCCATGGCTTCTGACTATGTGGGGGAAATAAGGACTCTCTCATACTTTGCTGTTATGAGTAAGAATTGTTTTAACCATTGAAAGTAATTTGTGATTTGTTTAACTTAGACTATTGGTTAAACAAAAATCTGGAAGTAGTTACTGATACTCAAAGTATACATACTCTTCGGGTAGCCAGAAATACCAGATCAATAGAAAAATGTTTACTGGGGCGCCTGGGTAGCTCAGTTGTTAAGCATCTGCCTTTGGCCCAGGTCATGATCCCAGGGTCCTGGGATTGAGCCCCGTGTGGGGCTCCCTGCTCCGCGGGAAGCCTGCTTCTCCCTCTCCCACTCCCCCTGCCTGTGTTCCTTCTCTCGCTTTGTCTCTGTCAAGTAAATAAATAAAATCTTTAAAAAAAAAAAAAAGAAAAATGTTTATTACAGCATACTTGCAAAAATTTGGAGACAGTCCAAATGTACAAAAATAGGAAATTATTGAGTAAATTATATAATTTCATACTCTGGAGTTTTATGTAGCTACCGGGGCAAAAACATGCAGCTATACCTATAATATCTCTAATAGCTTGTTAAGTAAAGAAAGCAAATTTGTATAGGATGATCTCATTTTTGACAAAAAAGAAAATCTACTTGTGTAACTTTTTATGGATGCCTGTTTGCATTAGCCCAGGAGAAACATGGAAAGATACATACCAAGTAGTTGACATTAGTTACTTTGAAGGGAAGAGTTCATGTGAGTATATGTTGTTATAGCTTGAGAGGGAAATTCAGCGAAGTATATTTTATTTTATTTTATTTTATTTTTTTTTAAAGATTTTATTTATTTATTTGAGACAGAGAGAATGAGACAGAGAGCATGAGAGGGAGGAGGGTCAGAGGGAGAAGCAGACTCCCTGCCGAGCAGGAAGCCCGATGCGGGACTCGATCCCGGGACTCCAGGATCATGACCTGAGCTGAAGGCAGTCGCTTAACCAACTGAGCCACCCAGGCGCCCCAGCGAAGTATATTTTAAAAAGGACAAGGTGTTATCTGTGTCCCTGAAACAAATGATAACAGATGGACTTTGGACTTACAATGGAGGGGCATCTTAAATCCTCAGGTAGGTGTGATAGAGGTTGGGGGTGGGAATCTGCAGGTCTTGTCAAGGGTCTGTTTCATATGTAATTGGTAAAAGCTCCTCTGGGCCAGTCTTGGTTGTGATGTTTGTGCTGCCATGGTCTACTGTTAGGGGATGGTATCCTCCATTGACCCTGGTTATGACGGACCTTAAAACATCTGCAGAATGGACACATTAGGTGCATGTGGGGGCATGCGTGTTATTGCAGATGGAGAGAGGGTGAGTTCAGGCCCTGGTCGCCAAAAGGTCTTTGTCGTTCATTAGGTGGCTTCATTTGGTTGTGTGACGCTCCTGTTGTGGGTTATCTGTGGACCATCTGTGGAACCTAATATTCAAATTGTGTGATGGGCTAAAGGGCAGAGGATGTCTACTCTGCTTATTTTCCTTTTCGTTTTGTTATTATTTCGACTTTTGGGACATAACTAGGGAGTTGATGTTATTTTTCAGGGTTACCAGGCTTTATGTTTGTGTCATGATCAGTCAGTGCATCTATCGAGCAAATGTTTATGGAATGTTGGACACTGTGGTAGGCACATCATTGGCCTTGCTCTTGTACTTTGTGTTTTTCACATTTGTACTGAACAGGTGTTGCTGTGTGGAAATAAAGAAAAAAGAACAATCTCCCAAGTAATTATTGAGTCAAAGGAAAAATAAAATATATAATCAAAGCCCACTTAGAGAATAATGACAATGTGACTCATACATATGAAAACTTACAGGATATAGCCAAAGCCCTTAAATTGCTTTTTATTGTTGAAAATAAAAATGAATGAAGTTAGCTTTAAAATCAAGAACTATGAAAATTAGAAAAAAAATTTTCAGGAAGTAAAAAAAAAAATAAATCTTTTCAAGAACAAAGCAGAAATCCATGGATTCAAAAACAAAAGCCCAAGATATAATAAATGCATCCAAGAAATGCTTCTTGGAAGAAAACCAATAATGCAGATAAACCTCTGGCATATTGACTGAAGGGAGGAAAAACAAAATAAATAAAATTATAAATGAGGAACTCAAAAAGGCATGTGGGAGATTAAAACCAAGATATTACTATGCACAAGTCTTTGTAAAGAAATGAAAAAAATCTAACGATGCAGATTTTTTGTGCCATCTCAACAACAGAAATGGACTCATGAAAAAGTAATGTGTGAAGAGAAAAATAATCATATAAAAATTAAAAAGTTAAAGTGTTACTAAATGGGAGCTCTAAAATAGCCTCCTTGAAAAGAGATTTTTCTAATGTGTTTTTTTCCCCCCAATTTTCCAGTAGCAGATTTTTTCGTATACTTGACTAACGGTTCCAGATTATAGAAAAGCATGAAAAACCCTCTAATTCATTTTATGAGGATGGAACAACCCTGAAATCCAATCTTGAAGAATTTGGTGGTGGGGGTGGGGAGAACAGAAGACCGAGGCACTAGATGAAAAACTATAAATAAAATAATAGCAAGCAGAATTCAATAATATATTAATAGAATCATTCACCACGACCAAGTAGGATTTGGCTGCAGAATGCAAAGACTTTTGTTTTTCAGATCAATTTTATTAAAAAAGAAATAAAAGAAAATCTCATAGATTAGTTGAAGCACCTTTTTTGCACCCCTCCTGGATTTCATTCTGTCCCCTCCTTCCCTTCTTCCATCCCCCACCCTTGCAAAAACAACTATTTTGAAGTTGGTATTTAGCCTTCTAATCTACGTTTTGTATCCCTACAATTTTTATGTGTCCATAAATATTCAGCTACATATTATTTTGTATGTCCTTAAAATTTCATAACTGGCTTTATTCTAAATGTGTCCCTCTGGAACTTGCTTTTTTTTTTTTCCTCTTGGCATTATATTCGGAAGATTTACCCATGTTGACACAAGTAGATCTAGCTCTTTCATTATACAAATGCACTATATTTTATTTATCCTTTATTTTCTTTTTTTTTTAATTTTTTTTTTTAAATTTATTTATTTGAAGAGAGAGACACAGTGAGAGAGGGAACACAAGCAGGGGGAGTGGGAGAGGGAGAAGCAGGCTCCCCGCAGAGCAGGGAGCCCGATGCGGGGCTCAATCCCAGGACCCTGGGATCACGACCTGAGCCGAAGGCAGACGCTTAACGACTGAGCCACCCAGGCGCCCCTATCCTTTATTTTCTACACGTGGACATTTAGGTGGTTTCCCTTATTTTTGTGGCTATTATAAACAATGCTACCACAAACATTGCATACTTTTCCCCTCATGTGAATGAGGTTGTAGTTTACTCTCCTATCTGCTGGGTGTGAGAGTTCTGTCTCCCACAGCCTTGTTAATTCTTGTGTGGGATGGGTTTATTTCTGTTTTTAATTTGTGTCTCCCTGAACGTTCAGTGATCAAAAGTGTTTCCTTTTCTCTGAATTCTCTTTGTATCTGTTGTCTAATTTATACTAGATTAAAAAAATCCTTTTCCTATTGATTTGTAGGATTTATTTTTATATTCTGTTGATCCAGGACCATTTAATAACGAGGAATGTATTAATATATTACACTGGAGAAGTAGGTAAAAAAAAAAAACAACAAAACCTCATATGATATGTCAGTAGATACCAAAAAAAGGCATTCAGTAGAACTTGAGATTGATTTTTTATAAAAAGTTCTTTAGAACTTGATGACTAGAAGCGTGATAAAATTATCTCTTTTGAACAAGGTACCCATCAGACTTGCTGAGGAAATATGAGATGCGTTTTCATTAGAGATAATGATGCTTATTGTTAGGGTCTGAATTGTGTTGCCCTGGCCCCAAAATCCATATGGTGAGGTCCTGACCCCCAGAACCTCAGAATGGGACTGTATTTGGAGAGATAGTCTTTAGAGAGGTAATTAAGTGAACATGCAGTCACTAGGAAGGACCCTCATCCAGTGTGACCGATGTCCTTGTGAGAAGAGGAAATAAGGACATAGATGGGCACAGAGGAATGTCCTTGTAAAGACACTGGGGGAAGGCAACCGTCTGTAAGCCAAGGAAAAAGGCCGGGAACAGATCCTTCTCTAATGGCTCTAGGAAGAAACCAACCCTACTGCCACCTTGATCTTGGACTTCTAGCTTCCAGAATTATGAGAAAATAAATTTCTGTTGTTTGACCCACCCAGTCTGTAGTACTTTGTTATGGCAGCCTGAGCAGACCAATACACTCACCTTCACTGATACCATGTAAGTGTGTTGGGAAGTCTTTGATCAATGACTGTATGGCATTACAGAGGTAAGAGGTACAACTATGAGAAAGAATGAGACCAATGTATCATTCATAAGTGATGTATCAGGAGAACTAGAATGTTGTCAGTAGGATGGTTCAGGAAATGATTGGATCTCAGACATTTAAAAATCATTAACCAATAAGACAGCTATTATTAAATGTCTCATTTGCAGTATCAATAAAAAATAACCAGACTGTAAGAGAAGTGCATGAAGAAAACTATAAAAATTTACTGAGGGGCGCCTGGATGGCTCAGTCAGTTAAGCAGCTGACTTCTTGATTTAGGCCCAGGTCATGATCTCAGGGTCCTAAGATCGATCTCTGCATCGATTGTCTCTCTCCCTCTCCCTCTGCTCCTCCCCCACTGGTGCATGCATTGTGTGCTTGTGCTCTCTCTCTCTCAAAAAATAAATAAATATAAATAAAAATAAAAATGTACTGAGCAATGCAGATGGTTTAGATAAATAGATGTATCAATTGCCTGAATACGAGCCTAAAGAGTTTAGAGATTTAAATTCTTCCAAAATTAGTTTACAGAATAACACATGGAATTTCCACTGTTTACTACCTTAATAAAATAATTCTGTGGTCCAGTGAGGATTCCTGACAAGGGACTTGAAACACCAGATACGATAATGTACTACAAAGCTCTAACAACTCCTACAGGGTGGCACGGCGCAAGAATTCAGAACCAGGGAGATGGAACAGATTCTTAGCCATGTATCCCTTTAACAATCAGCAAAGATGGTAAATGGAAAAGAAATGATGCAAAGATAATCTTTTAAAAATTGAAGAGGAGTGGAAGCTGGAGTAAAGGAACCAGGTCGGGTGAGTAAGGTTAGGAAGGATTGTGGGTATAGTTGTCAGCCAGTGGGAGGAGGGACCGTGCCTGACTCTGACCCTCATCTTCCCTTTGCATCTTTTCCCGCTGGCTTTGGGGAGGGGCTACAAGATGGTCAGAAACACCCTTGCCCTTCCATCCTCATTGCCCCTCCCTCCGGCAGAGTAGACTTTCTAGGAGGTACCCCCCAACCCCCAACAGAAAACCCTCATGTAATAGAAATCATGCTTGGGGTGTTTGATAGAACTCACACAGGTCAGGACTTTATGGTTGGCTAGAAAAGTAAATGGTCTCATAAATAGCAGTCATGCTTCTCAAAAAAACATGTCTGGAGTGGGTGGTCCCCCAGTGAGTACTCTGGCTCATTCTCTCATGTGTGGAACTGGTCTTGGAGGCACAAGGCACCAGGGTTCCTGCTTGCAGTAATGCAGCCCTCACCCCACCCTCTCAACACAGAGCAGGCCAAAGAGGAAGGTTGCCAGGGGTCTTCCCAGGCTAACTATGGGAGTGGGAGGCATCTGGGAAGTGGAAGGATCCTGGGTCTCTTATTCTGTGCTCTGGAATAGGCTCTAACTTGTGGAAGTGTCATGAAGAGTAGGAGAATGCATTATGAGGTAACATTCCGGTGTCATGTATGATCTAGAACAGGAATTGGCAAACTATTTTTGTAAAGGGCCACGTGAATATTTTAGGCTCTGTGGGCCATATGGTCTCTGTTGCAACTACCCAGCTCTGTCCTTGAGTGTGAAAGCAGCCATACGCAGTAGGTAAATAAATGGGTATGGGTATGTTCCAATAAAACTTTATTTACAGAAACAAGTGGCAGATGGGATTTTGCCCTCAGGCCAGAGTTTGCAGATCTGTGGTTTGGAACTTGCTTTTGTAGTTAGACCCATCTCCACTCCTTCCTTGTATGACGTTGGTAAATTATTTTAATTCATGAGATTCAGTTTCCTCCTATCTAAGACCAGGGTAATAATAGGTCTATAGGATTGTTGTATATAGTAAGTGCTCAAGAAATGTGAGCTTTATTGTTGGTTTGTTGTTAGCGTCATTATAACTATTGTTTCTTGTGAGGAACAGAAGAGACTCGGGAAGGTCACCCTAGGACAAGTACCATCCCCTCGTCCTGGCTTAAAAAAAAAACAGGGGCACCTGGGTGGCTCAGTTAGTTAAGCATCTGTCTCTTGGTTTCGGCTCAGGTCATGATCTCAGGGTCCTGGGATCGAGCCCTGCACTGGGCTCCTTGGACAGCACAGAGTTTGCTTCAGGTTCTCTCTCTCCTTCCGCCTCTCCCCCCCACTCATGCTAGGTCTCTCTCTCTCTCTAAAATAAATAAAATCTTTAAAAAAAAATCAGAACACTGATTCTACTTAACACTTCTGTCAGCAGGCACGAGTCTTTAACATTTCCAAGATGCTGTAACATCTGTTGGCAGGTCTTTGGATATACTTCACATCAAATCTGAATTCCTGAAGGATCTGTGCTTATTTTTGTAACTTCAAATTGGAAGTTGAACTGGAGGTTTTCATGGAACTCAGGTCACGACTTTACAGTTGTTTAGGAGAATAAGTCACTGTCTCCATAAATCACATCTGACTTCTCAAGGGTCCACAGCATGGCCAGACCATCCTTCTGCACTTTGGCTGAATTTCTTTCTCACTAGGCAGTCATTTGTTGCTGGATATTTAGGAAGGAACACACATTTTCCTTCTACTCCTCTCTGCTCTACTGGAACATCCCCAAGTCCCTGCTCTGGGGCCGCTTCTGTGCTGATGCCATTTTGTCACTGTCAGGAGTCAACATGTGGTCTCAGAAAAGCTGGCTCTTACTTGATGGCAGGGCCTCTGGCATTAAGATGTCCCAATTATTTGATTTTTTTCAGAACCAATAATCAGTGTCTGAAATCTGTCTTGCAGCCTTCTCCCTCTGCATTCCCCACTGCCCTGATGCGGACTGTCACTGTCTCACTCTGTGGTGACTGGAGCAGCTTCCTGGTCTTCGTGCTTCTCTTACTGCTCCTCATGAAGGCCTTCCCCACCCCCCCAACCCCCCGCCCCGTTTCACCATTCAGCAGCCACAGTGATCTTGGAAAATTGCTGATTAGATTGGATCAAAAATTTTAATGGCTTCCCACCAATCTTCAAATAAAATCCAAACTTCTTACAGTGGTCTGTCAAGGCCCCGCATGATCTGGCCCCTGTTTACCTCACCTTGTCGTAGGGGCTGGCGCACTAAGTACCAGCCACACTGGTCACCCTCATATTTCTTAATAACACTAGAAGGCCCCCTGCCTCGGAACTTCGTATACAGCTGTTCCCTGTGTGACGATGCTCAAATTCATTTCCTCCGGCTGCTATGACAAATGACCACAAACTTTGTGGCCTGAAGTAATACACATTTCGGGATGCCTGGGTGGCTCAGTCGGTTAAGCGTCTGCCTTTGGCTTGGGTCATGTGGGATCAAGTCCCGTATCAGGCTCCTTGCTCAGCGGGGAGCCTGCTTCTCCCTCTGCCCTTTCCCCTCCCCCTGCTTTTGGGCACTCTCTCTCTGTCTCTGACAAGAAACAAAACAAAATGAAAACCAAAACCTTCCCTAAACAACAACAACAACAACTAACCCCACATGTTTCTTATCTAATAGTTTTGGAGGTCACAAGTCTCAGGTGGGTCTCAGTGGGTTGAAATTAAGGTGTATTCCTTCCGGAGGCTCTAGAGAGAGAATCCATTTCTTTGCCTTTTCCAGAAGTACAGGCTGCTTGGATGCCTTGGTTCCTGGCCACATCACTCAGACCTCTGCTTCCCTTGCTCCCTTTTTCCCTCATGAGGACCCTTGCGATGAGAGTGGGCCCTGCGGTCTAATCCAGGATAATCTCCCTACTTTACAGTTCTACACTCGGTCACATCTGCAAAGTGCCTTCTGCCATGGAAGGTAACAGATTCTTAGGGTCTAGGGATCAGGACATGGACATCTTTTGTGGGGGCCAGTGTATTTCCCGATGTAGCTAACTCTCTAGTGCTGAATTTAACGGATCTCCTCAGAGAGGCCTTTCAGCCAATCCCATCTATGTAGGTTTCCCCTGATCTTTACTCTCATAACACTGTGTGACTTTGCCTTATTGCAGATTCCTCAATAAGTATGCCCTGTTATTAAACCTCTTTTGATTGTGTATGCACAGACCTTAACAGCCTGCATCTTCTCCCCCTAAGATCCTCTAGCCAGATGGGCCCCCTTCTCCCCACCCATAGGCTTGGTCCTGCCCTGGCCTGGCCTGAGCTGAAATCCTGGAGAAAGAGCAGGTAGAGATGATCTTGGCTCACCCTCAAGACAGTCTTGCCAGCAGGCTTCCATGTCCAGTTTGATTGGGAGGCCAGGGGCATAGCCTCCTGACTCCTTTTTAGTGGGGCACTGGGTCATGTCTGTGAAAATTGGAAAGTGGAGGGTTTTAGGGCTCTCTCTTTATAGACATGATTCTTGCCAGTTAGAGAGTTACTGGCAGGACCTACCTTGTCTGAATCAGCAAATGGTCTGACTGGAGTGCTTTCTTGCACTAAAATTTATGATGTTAATCACAGCTCAGTGAGAAACCTTTCCAGCAGCAGGCGCTCGGTTTTAGGTTGGGCTCCCCAGAAGCAGCCCTGCGATGAGGATTTGTGTAAAGTGATTTATTAGGAGTTCTCAGGGAATGCTGGTAGAGAAGTGGAGACGTGGAATGGGGACCAGAAGAGGCAAGAAGAGTGTGGTATCGTCAAGCAGGGTCCCGTGGAGGGCCAGCATGGCTCAGTCCCACAGGGGAGCTCCAGAGACAGGACGGGTCACACCTGACGGTTGTCCCACAGACACAAGACGTGTCCTGTCACTAACTGGTTACGGGCTCAAGGGAAGTCCCTAAAGGGAGTGGAAATTCCTAGCCCCTTCAGGCTTTCGGCACGCCCAGGCAAAGTGAGAGCAGTGCTCTGACCAGGAGGTACAGGTGCTGGCTGAGTGAAGGCACATCTGGAGCTGCACACCTGTGCTTGTGTGCAGACAGTGACGAAGGCCCTGAGTGTGTATGGGTAGAGCCCCAGAAGCCCAGCTATGTTCTTCTGCTCTCGAGTGGAACCATCAATTCATTCAACACATACTCTGTGCCAGGCTCTGGGGATGCAGGTGACAAAGGACATGGGCCCAGCCCTCATGAAGTTTAAAGTTGAGTAGGGGAGATGGACATTAAGTTTTAAAAAGCCCACAACAATGAGGAATTAGAGTTGTGTGTAGTGCTGTGGATGAGAAGGCATGCTGCCACCAGAGTAGACCCGGAAGGCTTTTTGTGATGCTGAGCCAAGAGCTAAAGGGTGAGTACAGTTTATTCAGACAAAAAAAGGGAGGAAAGAACGTTGTAAGCCAAGGGAGCACACGTGCAAGGGTCCTGAGGCAGGAATCCGCAGGAGGAAGTAAAAGAATGCTGGTGTGGCTGGAGTTCCAAGAGCCGGGGGAGTGCTAAGAGACCAGTCTATAGCTTGCTGAGGGATGATTTTTTTTCCTGCTTGCCACCTAATTTCTTTCTGATGCTGTCCAGTGTTTTTCAGACCCAGATCTGTGGGCCATTGTACAGTATGTTCCTTGGAAGCCAAGGGAAAATGGGGACATAGAGAGGATGGTAGGTGGGTGAGTCTGTTTTCAACTGTTCATCTTTTCCCCACTGTAGCTTATAGCTGAAATTAATACATAAATTTACAGCCACAAGTCAGTTGTGATAAATAATCCCAGAAGTGTTCCGATTATTTACATTTTTATGGAATCTTGCCTGAGCAAACCCAGAGAGCTCACTAGGCACTTGAAGAATTATGTCTTGTTCAAAACCAATTTAATAGCAATGGAAAATAAAGCCATCTGTGGGAACTTGTAGAGTAGAGTAGTAATTCTCTGCCAGATGAGCAATATACAAAAAGCACCAAATGAACCCGAGCACATCACGCTCAAAGAAGAGTAACAACTGCAACTTAAATGAACCGTCCGAGGACATCAGGCCTCCGCATGTCTCTTGCTTACATGTCATTCAGATGAGCATTCTGGTCACGTTGCGATGTGAGCAGAGTCCTCATGATGGCTCCGTCCGCAGTGGTGCTGACTGGAGGCAGGTCACACAACAGGGAAGAAAGTTCGCTTAGTGGAGGGGTCAGCAGCATGGTTTTGGGGCCAGAGAGTTGAGGTTTGCATCTGGGTTCTGTCACTTACTAGCTGTGTGACATTGGGCACGTCACTGTTTCTCACTGTCCTAGTGCATAAAATGGGATAATACGTGTTTGGGTTCTTCTCTCAGTCCAGCTAACAGCATTGGTTTCCTGTTCTTTCTTTTTTTTTGTTATTTCACAGTTTATCACTTATTTTTAAAAGCTTTACTGAGGCACAATTTACATGCATTAAAATTCACCCATTTTAAATGTACAGTTTGATGAGTTTTTAGCAAATTTATATAATTGTGCAATTACCTCCACAATCCAGTTTTAGAATACTTCCATCACTCCCCAAGGTCCCCTCATTCCCATTTATGGTTGATGCCTACTCCCACCGCCAGCTCTAGGAGACCACCAATGTGTTTCTATCTCTACAGTTCGTCTTTTCTAGAAATCTCCTGTAACTTGAATCATACAACAGGTAGTCTTCTGTGGCTGGCTTCTTTCACTTAGCATAGTGTTTTTGAGATCTATGTTGTTGCATATATCCAGAGTCCCCTTTTATTGTTGGCATGGATATAAACTTCATTTTACCCACTCACCAACTGATGGATACTTGGATTGTCCAGTTTGGGGCTGTTACGAATTGCTATACACAATTGCATACATGTCTTTGTCTGGACACATATTTTCACTTCTCTTGAGTAGGTATTCAGGAGAGAAATTGCTGGGTTGTACACTAAGTAATTTTTATTTATTTTATTTTATTTTATTTTTATTTTTTTTAAGTATTTATTTATTTGACAGCGAGAGCAGGAACACGGGCAGGGGGAGTGGGAGAGGGAGAAGCAGGCTCCTCGCTAAGCAAGGAGCCTGATGCGGGGCTCGATCCCAGGACCCTGGGATCATGACCTGAGCTGAAGGCAGACGCTTAACTGACTGAGCCACCCAGGCGCCCTACACTAAGTAATTTTTAAAGAAACTACCAGATCATTTCCAAAGTGGCTGTACCATTTTACATTCCCACCATGAGCATGAGGATTGTAGTTACTCTCTGTCCTAACCCTTGATTTACCCATCTTTTTTATTTAGCCCTTCTAAATATGTTGTGGCATCTCACTGTGGTCTCAATTTGCATTTCTGTGATGGCTAATGGTGTGCGCACCTTGTCACACACTGTTTACCGATTGGTGTATCTTCTTTGGGGAAGTGTTCATTCAGACATTTTGCCCATTAAAAAACTGGGTTGTCTGTCTCCTTATTAAGGAATTGTAACCATTAATTATTTTGGATACAAGTCCTTTGTCAGATATGTGTTTGGCAAATGTTTTCTTCCATTCTGTGGCTTGTCTTTTCATTTTACTTAGCACTTTTTTTTTTTAAGGTTTTATTTATTTATTTGACAGAGACACAGCGAGAGAGGGAACACAAGCAGGGGGAGTGGGAGAGGGAGAAGCAGGCCTCCTGTGTAGCAGGGAGCCCAATGCGGGGCTCGATCCCAGGACCCTGGGACCGTGACCTGAGCCTAAGGCAGACGCCCAGCGACTGAGCCACCCAGGCACCCCCTTAACACTGTCTTTTAAAGAGCAAAAGTTTGAAATTTGGATAAAGTCCAATTTGTCAACTTTTTCTTTTATGGATTGTATTTTTAATGTCAATACTAAAATGTTTGCCTAGACCAAGGTCATAAAAGTTTCCTGTTATGTTTTCTTCTAGAAGTTTTAGCTCTTATATTTGGATTATGATCCATTTCCAGTTAATTTTTGGCATGTGGTGTAAGTTAAAGGTCTAGGTTCATTTTTTAACATAAGGATATCCAATTGTGTTTGCACCATTTGTTGGAAGATTACCCTTTCCTCATTGAATTACCTTGGCCCCTTGTTGAAAATTATTTGTATGTGGGTTAAATTCTAGACTCTCTTACTTTTCTTTTGAGGAATAACCTTCCTCCCACTTGCTGCAGGCTCATGGGACAGTAACTGGAGACCTCATCCTCTCCTAGATGGGGAGTGGGTGCAGGAACCAAGCTGGGCTACTCTTGATGCTTTCTACCTAGGATTCGAATCCTGAGCAGTGAGACAAGGTGACAGATAATGGAAGAAGTCTGATTAAATTACAAAGGTGGTCTCCTAACCAAACTCATTCTATAAGACTCTCAATTATAACAGTTAACACCCATAGACCATTGGGTAGTCTATACTCAGCACTGTAGTAAACACTTTAATTACATACACTTATTTAATACTTACAGTAAAACTGTCAGACATATACTATTATCCCCATTTCACAGATGGGAAAACCAAGGCATTCACAGCCCAAGTAATTTGTGCAACCTCAAAGCTAGTGAGTAGCATGAACAGGATTTGAACCCAGGGAGTCTGGTTCTAGAACCCTGGCTTTTTTTTTTTAAGATTTTATTTATTTATTTGACAGAGACACAGCGAGAGAGGGAACACAAGCAGGGGGGAGTGGGAGAGGGAGAAGCAGGCCTCCTGCCGAGCAGAGAGCCTGACACGGGGCCTGATCCCCGGACCCCGGGATCACGACCCGAGCCAAAGGCAGATGCTCAGTGACTGAGCCACCCAGGCGCCCCTTGAACCCTGGCTTTTAAACAGGCTATTCTGGGTGCCTGGGTGGCTCAGTTGGTTAAGCGACTGCCTTCGGCTCAGGTCATGATCCTGGAGTCCCGGGATCGAGTCCCGCATCGGGCTCCTTGCTCAGCGAGGAGTCTGCTTCTCCCTCTGACTCTCCCCCTCCCCCCCGCTCTCTGTCTCTCTCTCATTCTCTCTCTCTCAAATAAATAAAATCTTAAAAAATAAATAAATAAATAAACAGGCTATTCTATTTTGGTTCTTCTCCTCCTCCTCCTCTTCTGTCTTCATTTTTTTTGTAATCTCTGTATCCAGTGTAGGGCTCGAACTCACCATCCCCAGATCAAGAGCCACACACTCTTCTGACCAGCCAGCCAGGCGTTCTGTGCTTCTTTTTTTCTAGCTTCTAGAGGTGCTTTGGTCCTTGTCTGCTCCCAGGCTTGGCTACAGTCTAGAGGCTACTTTAGAAGGTCTGGTCCCCATTTCCTTACAGGAATTTCCCGGTGGCTTAAATTACCTATAGTCAGTTTCTGTTCCTTGCAACTAAAGTATGCTGACAAGCCCAATTCACAAAATCACCGTGAGGATTTAAGGAAGATTATGCATTAAGCTAAGCACAGTACCTCGCACCCAGCACATCAACAGATGTTAGAGATGGTGACAGTGATGAGGATGGTGGTGGTGGGGGAGGGACACTAGGTCAGGCAGCAGCAGTGTCATCCAGCAGAACCATGTGCAGGGTACGGCAGTGGCACAGAGAATGAAGTACCCAGTTCCGCCCGGGAAGTTCCACGAAAACCTCAGAAGAAATACTGGGGCTGGGTCTTGCAGGATGCATAGGAACTCATCAGGGAAGTGGGATGGGTGAAGGCACGAAGGAGGACATGAGAGGTGGAAATGGTACGTACAAAGCCCTGGCATGTTTAGGGAAGTGTGAAATTCATTATGGTTGAACTGAGGGTGGGACTGGATGGGTGATAGAAGATGAACTTGCAGAGTATTTTGGAGGGCTCTATAGATCTTGCCAAGGATGACTGACTTTATCCTGAATGGGGCAGGGAGTTCCTGAAGCAGAATATGTCCTGGTGGGAGGCCAAGGAGCATTTGAAAAACAGCTGGGATTTCCACCACAAGGTGGGTTCTTCTTCAGTAGTGTATTAGTGCGCCAGGCTGCCATAACAAAATCCCACACACTGGGTGGCTAAACAACAGAAATGTACCTCTCACAGTTCTGGAGGCCGGAAGCCCAAGATTGAGGTGCTGGCAGGTTTGGTTTCTCCAGAGGTCTCTCTCCTTGGGTTGCAGATGGTTGTCTTCTTGCTGTGTCCTTATATGGCTTTTTCTCTGTGTGTGTGCATTCCATGTGTCTCCTTCTTCTTATAAGGACACCAGTATTGGATTAGGGCCCCACCCTTATGCCTACATTTAATCTTAGTTACCCCTTTAAAGGCCCTATCTCCAAATACAGTCACATTGAGGGTGAAGGCTTCAACATACGAATTTTGGAGACACACAATTCAGTCCATACAACCAGCATTTTATGAAACACGTATTATCTCCTGGGCCCTGTGCTAAGTACTTTCCATGCAGTCTTTCATTTCGTCCCCATACCAGCTCTGTAGCTGTGGACAACTAAGTTACAGTTGTCACACTGTCTGTGCCTCAGTTTCCTCATCTGCAAAATGGGGATAATAATAGTATCTGCCTTATGGTGTTGTTATGAGTATTACATGAATCAATATATGTAAAGCATTTAGAACAATGTCTGGTAGGGTGTGTTTGTTAAATATATAAATAAGCCCTTTCTAGGATGAAGGCAGAATTCATATACTTATTTTACAGACGAGAAAACTGAGACCTAGAAGGAGGAAGCGCGTTGCCCAAGGCCAACTGGCAGAAACACTTGAATTCAGTGCTGTCATAACCACAACACTATCATCTCATCTCTGAAATGGGCTCAGGGAGTTCTAGACTTGTGGTAGATTCTGTCATGTTTCTCAAGGGAAAAGAGCCTGGTCAGTTTCATATTTGGAGCGCAGGGCTTTTCAAAAAGCAAGCCCTGGCTGCTAGACTGGCACCAGGACTGGCACTCTGATCTGCCCCAATCTGCTGCCTCAGATGATCAGTAGGAATTTTTTTAGGTGCCAAAGCGGGAATAGAGCACAGAGGTATAGTTCATGCATTTTGGAGAAAAGGCAGAAATTGTAGTGGGCTGAAGCAGAGGGTGTCTGGTGAGGAAGGGGAGAGAGGGGGTGTCCTGAGCCAGAGATTTGTACATCCTGTCTGCCCTTTCATTGTAAGCCACAGGGACACACTGGAAATAGTTAAGCAGGATCACTTCTTCAGTATCAACTCGCAAACATGGATATTGGCCAATTTAGTCAAATAAAACAAAACAGTTAAAATGGAAACAAAGGGGCGCCTGGGTGGCTCAGTTGGTTAAGCGACTGCCTTGGGCTCAGGTCATGATCCTGGAGTCCCGGGATCGAGTCCCGCATCGGGCTCCCTGCTCTGCAGGGAGTCTGCTTCTCCCTCCGACCCTCCCCCTCTCATGTGCTCTCTCTCATTCTCTCTCTCTCAAATAAATAAACAAAATCTTAAAAAAAAAATGGAAACAAAGGTCAAATAACCATACCTTTAGAAAGAGCTGATCCAAAGATCTAGGCAACAGGAACTAACAGAAAACTCTTGAAGGCACTTTCACGGTTTTTCCTTCTCTGGGGGGGATCCCCTGCAGACCCCGTGCGGGAAGAGGGAATCTGATTGGCCTAGGCTGGTCACATGACCAGCATCGAGGCGGGCAGAACCTCTTGATTGACAGTCCTACCAGAGAGTCTCCAACGCGGGAGGGGAGGTTCCTCCATTAAAAGTGGGGGCTGATACCTGGAGATGGGGAGTTGTTAAAAACATAGAGGAGAAACTGGAAGTAGACTTCTACTAACTGGGGAGCAGACCTGAGAAACCAGAAAAGGGTGCTTTTGTTAATTTTTCACAGCCAACTCCATGGTTCTAAGTGCAGTGCAACAGGAAAACCTGCCCCATGCCTAATTTTAGCTAGTGACTTTAGGGATACATATGGGTCTTTTTCATAGTTAAAATCTGATGGTCGGCAACTAGATACATTTCTGTACATATAGAAACAGAGTGTGTTTTATGAAGAAACTTATTTACTAACTGTTTTGAGTAGATAATACTTAAGTAGTATATTGCTATGGTTCAGAAATCAAAACGATATAAAAAGTATACATGTCAAAGTCTCATTTCCACTCCCAGGCCTACAGATGAGCACTTACTAGTTTCCTGGGTGCCCTTCTTGTGTTCCTCTAAAGTTCTGTTTCAAGTACAGATGAAGATGTATAGGAAGGACTTGTCCTGGGTTTCCTTTCTGGAAGGTGTTGGGGTCTCCGAGAATGCCGGGAGAAGCTAGACATCTAGTTTATCAGCCCAGTTCCAGCTCTGGGAGTCTCCCAGTGACCCTTTCTGCATGTCTTTTGTGGGGCTCTGGGGTCCTCAGAGTCCTCAGTGCGCTACTTCATTTCCTTGGGGAGGTCCAAGGCTTGTAGGCCTGGGAATGAACACCCCAGTTCACTGGAATACTCCAGCTCTTCGGGACTGGGGAATCCAGGAGTTCAGGCTAGTTTTCACATTCCTCCAGGTTCTCTAGGGTAGGGGTCCAGAAACTACAGCCAGAATGGTTGGCCACTTGTTTTGTAAATAAAGTTTTATTGGAACACAGCCACACCCATTTGTTTACCTGTTGTCGTGGCTGCTTTTCCGTTATAACAGCAGAGCAAGGTAACAGAGACTTTCAAAGCCTGACGTGTTTTCTCTCTGTCCCTTCACAGAAGACCTTTGCCAGCCTTGCTCTAGGGACTCCTCAGGGTTAGAGAACCCTTGATGGCCCAAACTGAGGAGGTCATCAATTCAGAGAAGGAGAGGCTCAGACAAGAAGTCTGAGAGTCATCCTTGTCCCCTCCTTTGCCTCAGCCTATCCCGGCCTCACATTCACTTCAGCACCAGTACTTGTTGATTTTTCCTCCAAAATATTCTTGGATTCTGTCCATGTCTCTCTGTCTCTGGCAGCATCATGGCTTCATCTCCCACCCAGACCACCACTGTCTCCCCAAGCCTACCTTCTGCTTCCACCCACTCTTCACAGAGAAGCCACAGTGGTCTTTGCAAGGTGTGGATCTGATCAGGTCACCCTCCTGCTTAAAATCCTTTGGTGGCTTCCTGTTGTTTTTAGAATAGGGGCTCAACTCCACAATCTGGCCTCTGCCTGCCTGTCCAGAGCCTTCTCAGGCCATGCTCCCCACTTCTCTGCACTCCGGCCGGTGCTGGGCTCCCTCCAAATCAGGGCTTTTGCACATACTACTTCCTGTGCCTGAATGTCCCCCACCCTCCCTGTTTTTCCAACAGACTCCTCATCCTCAGGTGTTACCTTGACCATCATTTCCTCAGAAATCTCTCTCGACCTCTCTCACCAGCTAAATCCCCTTATAGGCTTCTGTCCCCACCCCCAGCATCTTGTCACAGCTGCAATTCTACATTTATTTGTGATAGTTTTCTTGTTTGTCTGCCTTTTCCATGAGCGTGGGAACCCATATCTGATTTTGCTGACTGCGGTGTCCTCAATGCCTGGCACTGTACCTAGCCCATAGTAGACCGTCAGTAGATATTTATTTACCAAGTAACGAATGAATCGTATTCCATTCCAGCCACCTCTGAGTGATGGGAGAGATTCTGCTGTGCAGCTTGTTGAGGTTTTAGGTGCCAGAGTCTCAGCTTCTCACCCCGAGAACCACATTTAACAGAGTGAGTTGGCAGAGCCAACCTTAGGCTGGTGTTGATTGAATGCCACTTTGAGACAGCAACTGCTGAATTCCTTCCAATTGGTGTCTTCAGCCCCAGACAGGGTGTACACAGCATGCTTTTCTCCAGACTGTGTCCCTGGGATCAGTCCTACCAGGAGGGCTGCTTGTCACCTTTGCTTCCAGCTTCTCGGTGCCTGGTTCCCCAAGAGCCCAACCAGTGAAGATGCTAATGAGGGAAGACAGGTGTCTTGGCGCCCCCGCCCCCCCATCTGTTAAGTATTCCATGGGATGCAGGCGCAGAATTTTGTTTTTCTGGACCTAAGCTGCCCCTTGACATAGCCAGTGATTGCTTTTTTAAAACCATGAAGGGGAACTAGGTCCTTTCATCCACTGATAAGGTGCTAGGTGACAAAGAGATCAGCATCCCAACACATAAATCTGCAACTAATCCTTGGGAATCAATATTTTTCATTAAGAACCTGTGAGAGTTGGGCCATTATGGGGAAAATCTGTTTAGGTTGACACCTTGATGAAGTTATTCAGTTCAGGGGCTTAAGTCATTGAAAGGTAATAAAGAGCACAGAGCAATCTCGGGGCTGGTTAGGGGAGAAAACGATGAGAGTATTGAGTTTCAGTTCAGTGAAAAATGACCTCCTGATTTATTGGGGAATGATGGGGTGCTGGCCTCTTGGGCAGGCCGGGCCAGACACAATCAACATGGCAGCATCTCACTCACTGCCTTGCACCCACCTGCAGTAGTAGCTGCTCTTTATAAGCTGTCTGCCAGTAAGAAGTGGGGAAGTGTGGTAGGGGTCTTGGGATATTTTCAACATTCTCTAAGTCCTGACCCTCATAATGCCCTTTCACATTTTGGACATTTTCCTGGAGTCATGTGAGATAGTCTTTTCCCACCCTGGGGTGGGAAAGAAGAGGTGTGCTTGTGGGGAGGCTTATTTATATCCAGCCCGGTGTTATTCTGCCACATGTTGGAGTTGGTTATTTGTCTCTCTACCTGTCTAGTCTGTTGGGGACATTAGAATCTATGCCTTTTGACAGAGTTTTAAAGAGTTTAACAATGATAAGGAATTTACTTTTGTAAAACTGCCTTTATGATCCGCTGTGTCTGGAAGGATCCAGCCCATCACCAGAAAGAACCAGGCTTTCTTGGAGCCAATCATGGGTATACTCAGAGTCCAGAGGAGGGCATCACAATTGTGGGTCCAATTTGTCCGTAGAGAATTACCTTAGATGGGCTCTTGGAAGTACATTTTCTTGGTCCCTTGCCCTCTTGCTTTCATCCTTTTTTTCTTTCCTTCTTTTCTTCCTCCTCCTTCCCCCCTTCCCTCCTGCTCTGTGTATTTACAAGTGATGTTAAGTTAACCACCTTGTGTGGAAACTTTCCTTTGACATTTTCTTGTAAACAACAACAACAAAAATGCCAGCATCAGAGTGTTTTAGGTCGGATGAAATACGGTATTTTGATTTAATGCAGTTGAAAGATGTCCTCTCTGGGGGTGAGGATGAGGAAGTATTAAAGAGATGAAGGTATTAAAGAGAGTATTAAAGTATTAAAGAGAACCTCATTCTACTGAAAAGTCACACTGGCGGCTGGATGGGTTATGTACAGGGAGGGTAAAATGGAGGCAAGAAGTCCAGGTGAGGGTCTGAACTAAGGCAGTTGCAGTAGGGATAGTAAGAAGGTAGATTCAGGAAGTAGTTAAGAAGTCAGATCCATAGGAGTTGCTGACAGTTTGGATTTGGGAGATGAGGAAGAGAGCTGGCCGATGAAGCAGCTGGGCTGGAGCTCAGCAGAGAATGCAGGGCTGTGAGTTCTTGGTGATGAAGAGGTAGTGAAAGTCCAACACCTGGATAGGACCAGCTAGAAAAATGGAAGGAAGGAGATGAAAGAGCCAAGAACTAAGGGACAGGTAGCGGAGACTGAGGAGCAGTCCAAGAGGGAGAAGGGAAACCCGAGGGAGTGGAACCATGGAAGCCAAGGATGGAGAAGGAAGGAAGGGACAGCTGTGCTACCCCTCTGCAGAGAAGCCAAGATCACAACTCACAGTGCCCCTTTGGCTTGGCAGGACAGTGTCATCGCCAGCCACACTCAGAACAGTTTCAATGCCATGCTGGGAACTAGAGACCAGCAGATTGAGGAGTGAGTGGACTGGTCTGTAGAGCTGTGCTCCCAGATGCAGGTTCCTCGCCTAGCACGATGTGAATGGCGCCCCCTCCAGGCCTGAAAGTGAAGAGTCTTAGTGTAGACCAGATGCTTGGCTCTGGGAGGAGGGAAGGGGTGGTTGCTATAGAGAAGTATCACTTTCGTTATTTTAACTTTGAGGAGATTGGGGCTATTGTTTTGGCACCGAGGAAGAAAACTTGAAGAGGCTCCCATTAAAGGTAGGGAAAACAGAGGGTAGAAAATAAATGAAGGGGTGGGATCCAGAAAGAGATGTGGAAACCAGCCTGTGCAGGAGTCCGGGGGAAAGGACGTAAGTGCCCTGTCCAGCCCTAGCTCTTTAATGGAGCTGGTTCCTCGATGCAACATGCCACTTAGATTTTGTGAGAGCCAGCCTAGGGCAACAGTCCTGGGCTCAGTGTTTTTCTAGACTGCAGTCAGGCTTGCCTACGGGAGCTGTCAGTCTGCTCTCATTCCCTGGTCTTACATTTTAACACTTCATTCATTCATTTATTTATTGATGGATCCATTCAGCAAACATTCATCGAGTACCTGCTGTGTTCAGACACTGTACTAAGCAACAGTGGGTACAAAACTGAACACGACCCAAGTCCTGCCTCATAGAACTTAGAGTCCTGTGGCAGAAGCAGACTAGCAAACAGACAAAGTGCCACATGATCGAAACTTTCATCTTCATTAAGTGCTGTGCAGGTCTCCCCTGGGGTGGGAAAGAAGGGGTGTGCTTGTGGGGAGGCTTATTTATATCCAGCCCAGTGTTATTCTGCCACATGTTGGAGTTGGTTATTTGTCTCTCTACCTGTCTAGTCTGTTGGGGACATTAGAATCTATGCCTTATTGGTTCTTGTATCCCCTGTGCCAGGCACAGGGCCTGGTACTGGGAAGATGTTTAATAGACATAAGTGCTTGATGAATGAATTCTTCCTTTGGGCTTTAAACCCTAATGGTTATATCTTTGCCCGGTGTATCTCAACCTTTTAAATTCTTGGTATCTCTTTCATGATTCATCCTCCATCCCCCCAAATCCTCATTTAAAAAGATTTAGTCTTGGGGTGCCTGGGTGGCACAGTGGGTTGAGCATCCAACTTGGTTTTGGTTGGGGTTGTGATCTTAGGGTCATGTGGTGGAGCCCTGCTTCAGGATCCACACTGAACTGGGAGTCTGCTGAAGTTTCTCTCCCTCTCCCTCTACCCCTCCCCATGGCGCGCGCTCTCTCTAAATTAAGTAAATCTTAAAAAAAAAAAATTAAAGGATGCCTGGGTGGCTCAGTCGGTTAAACATCTGTCTTTTGCTCAGGTCATGATCCTAGGGTCCTGGGATTGAGCCCCGAGTTGGGCTCCCTGCTCAGTGGGGAGTCGCTTCTCCCTCTCCCTCTGCCCCTCCCCCGACTCGTACTCTCTCTCTCAAAAAAATAAAATCTTAAAAAAATAAAAAGATTTAGTCTTTTAAAACTACCTGTGTTTATTAATAGCCATTAATTTAGTCATTTAAAAATTAGGCATTCTGTAAAGTAATAAATCACAATATGAAATAGCAATAACATAAAAAAAAAACCTGGCATTTACTTAACCAGCCAGTTGGGGTTATTGTCAACCTGTCCAAGTTATTGTAGCTAAATGTCCACATTTCATTAGGGATTTGTTGTGGGTTCCCTTTCCTCTCCCTCCAGGTGGCAGCATGGAGTAGTGGTTAAGCCCTTGAATTTTGGAATCAGATTTTCTGGGCTCACATCTTGGTACTGCCTCTTACAACCGTGTGTCCTTGGGTAAGTTACTTAACCTCAGTTTCCCCATGAATAAAAAAGGGACTATAATAAATGCCCATCTCACAGAGTTTCTCTGAGGACTTTCCCAAAGCGCCTAGGAAAGAATTGGCACCTGCTAAGTGTTTTCCATCAGGTGATGTCTGTGCTCAGCAATCCGGTGACTTCTGCACAGACCGCAAGAAGTCCCCGGCCATCCCAGTCCTCTGCGGGGGGGGGGAAGAGCTATAGCTTTTCCATTTTGCTCCCCATGATTTCCAAAGGCGGCAGCATTTCTGAGCGAACAGGAATGCTCGCCTGCTGCTCGCTGCTTCTGTATGTATTGATTAGCCTCACAGGGGTGGGGATGGGGGTGCTGTTCTAGAAACACTCACTTTGATTCCTCATATAAATCCCCCCTGGGTCCTGCTAGGAAACTAATTGGGAGTTGATTCTGATGAATAAATGTGCTGCCGCCGCCTGAGGAACTGACCACGCCGGCAGATGGCTGGAGCATGAGAAACACTCTGTCGTGGCCTTCTAAGGGGCCCATCAATAATAGATGGGCTGCAGCCCTCGGAGAGGGAAGCACTTCTGCTGCAGGTATGAATTATGGATGCCGTTTAGGGTAATGCGGATCTATCTCAAAGGTTCCGCTCAGTTTATGTGCTAGTAAAAGCCGGCAATTTGCTTGTGTTCCAGCTACAATTTGCGCTACATTAAGGGACCCTCCTTTCCATAATGGATGTGCGGTTTGAACGCAGGCGCAGTGGGGCCCGGAGGGCCAGGCCCAGCCCGCCGGACGTGCCGCGCAGCCGGTGAGGCGTCTGCAGCCAATCGCAGGGCCCGGGAGCCCGAGAGCCCGAGAGCCCGAGAGCCGGGCTGCAGAGGCGGGCGGAGGCCTCAGCTCCTGCCCAAAGCCCTGGGAAGAAGCCGCGCTAAAACCCAGAGCCCTTCTGTGAGTCTCCCATCAAATGCACTGGCTGCGTTTCTTCAGAGAAGCACAAAAGCAAAGCTGCGGGCTGACATGCTAGCCAGAAGGACACAACACTTTTGCAAGAGAAGCCTTAGGCAACACGGTTAGGAGCTTCTCTTGCAAAAGTGATTTTGAAGGCGGTGATATGTTGGTGTGTCCCTGCACATCTCTTCCCGACTCTGAGGCCCATGACCTACCTCACATTTGTATCCTGAAATTGGCTGTGGTGAGAGAGTATTTAAACCAGGGACATGGGCAAACATTCCCTCAAGAGCTGTTTCTTAAACTTTCAAGAGCACGCTTCTATTACCTAATAAAATTGGAGGATTAAATAGTGAATATGTTTATAAATTGCTTAGAACAGGGCCTGACACATAGTAAGCACCATATAAAAATTTGCTATTATTTTCTCATAGATTTTTGCACATTTTTCTAGCATAGATCAGATGGTCATTGTGATCCAGCAGAGCCCTCTGAGGAACTGTGAGCCTTTATTCCCAGATCCCCATGATCCGACAGCCAAAGGAAAAACCTACTGATTTTACCCTAGGAGTGGGGAAAAACTCAGGCTTTTTTTTTTTTTTTTAAGATTTATTTATTTATTTGAGAGAGAGAGAGTGGGGAGAGGGGCAGAGGGAGAGGGAGAGAGAGAATCTCAAGCAGATTCCCCACTGAGTGTGCAGAGCCAGATTCGGGACTCAATCCCACGACCCTGAGATCACAACCTGAGCAGAAACCAAGAGTCCGAAGCTTAACCAACTGTGCCATCGAGGCACCCCCAAACTCAGGTTTTTGAGCAAAATTAGGTTTAGATGTACATGTTTTCCTTGGTTTTTCAAAGCACTTTCAATGTGGGCAAAGATTCTGCTGGCTGCCTTTGTTTTGGTGAGAGGTGGAATTCTGGTTCTGTATTAACTCAAGCGAGTTACTTCACCTTTTCAACTCTACTTAGCTGTAAAAAGATAGTAATAATTGCTACCTCATGGGTTTGGTTGTAAGGGGGCCATGAGAGCCAGTGGAGTCTCTGGAATCTGGTTTCCTGGGTTCAGATCCTACCTTTGGCACTTGCTGGCCCTGAGACCTTGGCAAAAACCCTCCATTTCTTTTTTTTTTTTAAGATTTTATTTATTTGACAGAGAGACACAGCAAGAGAGGGAACACAAGCAGGGGGGAGTGGGAGAGGGAGAAGAAGGCTTCCCGCGGAGCAGGGAGCCTGATGCGGGGCTCGATCCCAGGACCCTGGGGTCATGACCTGATCCGAAGGCAGATGCTTAATGACTGAACCACCTAGGCGCCGAAAAACCCTCCATTTCTTTTTTTTTTAAGATTTTTAAATTTATTCATTTGACAGAGAGAGACACAGCGAGAGAGGGGACACAAGCAGGGGGAGTGGGAGAAGCAGGCTTCCCGCGGAGCAGGGAGCCTGACGCAGGGCTCGGTCCCAGGACCCCAGGATCACGACCTGAGCCGAAGGCAGATGCTTAATGACTGAGCCACCCAGGCGCCCCCAAAACCCTCCATTTCTATAAGTTTTAGTTTTCTTATCTGCAAAACTGGGGCAGTAACACTTCTTAGTTGTTGTGGGATTAAATGGAATAATGGACTTAAGGAGTTTAGCACACTACCTGGATGTAAAGGTATATAATAAATATTAATGGTGACCATAGCTACTACCTGGGCTTCAGTGATCTTTACCCACAAACAGTGCCGGGAGGTTGTCTCTGAAGAGCAGGCACTAGGGGTAGGAGCCTGGGAAGCCTCCTGGGGAGGATACCCTGAGGCCTGGCTGGAGGCAGGGGGTGCGGGGGTCGCAGTTCCCTGGTACCCCCTCCACCCTCCGCCATGAAGCAGAGAGGATGGAACCACTGGACGCTCAGTGGGAAGCCAACCACTGATACGACTTGGGGCTTTCCAGGACCCCAGAAAGAAGGGGGACTGGAAAAGTGATGGAGTGAAGGGCCTAATCAGGGACTGTTAACTTTTTTTTTTTTTAAGATTTTATTTATTTATTTGAGAGAGAGAGTGAGAGAGAGAGAGAGAGAGAAGAGAGAACACAAGAGGGGGGAGAGGGAGAAGCAGACTCCCTGCTGAGCAGGTAGCCCGATGTGGGACTCGATCCCAGGACTCCAGGATCATGACCTGAGCCGAAGGCAGTCACTTAACCAACTGAGCCACCCAGGCGCCCAGGGACTGTTAACTTCTTAATAACCCTGTTTTCTTGAGGTGGGGTGGAGTTTCAGTTGGATTATATTTCATTCAGATAAATAAACTATTACTTTTACCTTTCTATTTGAGAGCAATTTGTAGTTGTGACTGCTGTAAGGGGCTTGGCTCATAAAAGAGGCTCAGCAAACAGTTGTTTCATCTGTTTTTCTGTTTGAATTTTTTCACATTTAATCTCAGCCCCATAGCAGTTTAGAAGTTGAGACCCACGGCTCTAGAGCCAGGTAGACCCAATCTCAAATCCTCGATCCACCACTCACTTGGCAGTGTGAACCTTGAGTAAATCACTTCATCTCCATGAACCTTAGTTACACCATCTCTACAATGGGCATTAAAAATAGTAGTGTTTGTGAAAATGAAATGACCCTTAGCCCAGTGCCTCAAACATAGTAAGTACTAACTACATAAGTGGTGTTTGTTATTACTGTATGCTTTATGAGTCAAGTAGGGAAAACAAAATTCCATTAAACAAAGGAAGACATGGAGGCACAGAGAAGCCTGAAGTCCCCTCTGAGATCAGGAAGGACTCAGAAACCCAACCCTTGGCTCTCTTGCCAGCTAAGCCAGGAGGTAACACTTTGTTCCCAGAACCTCTCAGAGCCAGGATTCCACCAGCCCGAGTGTCCCATGTTCCCCAAAGCTTTCCAAGGCTATAAATATAGATGGAACTTCCTGAGAAATTTGTTGGATCAGAGCTTTTGTCTAAGCAGACAACAAGGCCTTGGCTCCCTTTCCTGATTGTCTTGTTCCATGAATCCATTGTTTCAGTTCACTCTGTGGTTTCTACTGGAATCTTCCAGAACCACTTTAAGCTTAAAGAAGAGAGGGAGTGGGATGCCAACCTCTGGCATAACACAGACAGTGATTTACTAGAGTTGCCAATGAACCTGACGAGGCTGTTGTTTTTAAAATTTGAGTGGTATGTGTACTTATTTAGCTATTTTTATTTTTTTATTTTATTTTATTTTATTTTTTTAAGGAAACTTTTTTTTTTTAAGATTTTATTTATTTATTTGAGAGACTGAATGAGAGAGAGAAAGAGCACATGAGAGGGGGGAGGGTCAGAGGGAGAAGCAGACTCCTTGCTGAGCAGGGAGCCCGATGCGGGACTCGATCCCGGGACTCCAGGATCATGACCTGAACCGAAGGCAGTCGCTTAACCAACTGAGCCACCCAGGCACCCCTTATTTAGCTATTTTTAGAGCCAGTTTCTGATTATAAAAGCATTATGGGGCAATTATGGAAAAATTTGGAAGTTGAAGATCAGATCCTTTTTTTTTTTTTTGGAAGGTAAGCAGTTTAATAAAAACCCAATTCCCTAAATCCCATTGGATTTTGTTTTTTTTAAAGATTTTATTTATTTGACAGAGAGAGAGAGAGCGAGAGCAGGAACACAAGCAGGGGGAGTGGGAGAGGGAGAAGCAGGCTTCCCGCAGAGCAGGGAGCCCGATGTGGGACTCGATCCCAGGACCCTGGGATCATGACCTGAGCCGAAGGCAGACGCTTAACGACTGAGCCACCCAGGCGCCCCCCATTGGATTTTGAAAAGAACTAACACCTTATAGAATTTATAGTTTTTTCAATTAATTAATTAGTAAATCAATTAACCAGAAAAATCTTTATTGGATGCCTTTTTTTGTGTGTGCTAAGGTTGGTGCTGGGATTGTAGTGAGGTAAGAAAATGAAAAGTTCTGAACTAATAAAGGTTGTACAGTCCCAGAGGGAATCCAGTCTAATGACAGTGTAATAAGTGATCAAGGATTTGGTCCTTAGGGTGTCAGGAGTTGGGACAGACAATAAATGCACTATGAATAAGGAGACAAATGAGCCCCAAGGTGATAGGAAAGCTCGTCCAATCCAGTGGGGGAAATGTTCTGTTTCTTAGGCCACGAGTGAAGGAAAGATGGCTCTCTCTTTCCCTCCCTCCACCCACCCACCCATCCGGCCATCCATCCACCCACCTATCCATCCAGTTAAAATTTTTTTATTATACTTAGGGGCACCTGGGTGGCTCAGTCGGCTAAGCATCTGCCTTCAGCTCAGGTCATGATCCCAGGTTCCTGCTATCGAGCCCCGCATCGGGCTCCATGCTCAGCGGGGAGCCTGCTTCTCCCTCTGCCACTCCCCCTGCTTGTGCTCTCTCTCTCACTCACTTCTCTCTCTCAAATAAATAAATAAAATCTTTAAAAAAATATAAAAAATTTTATTATACTTAAATAGCCTTGCTGAGGAGTAATTGATACACAGTAAATTGCATTTATTTAATGTGTGCAATTTAGTAAGTTTTGACCTATGGATACGCCAGTGAAACCATCACCACAATCAAAATAACGAACATGTCCATCACCCTCGAACGTTTCCTGTGCCCCTCTGTAGGCCTTCCCACCCACCTTCCCAGACGACTACTGATCTACCTTCTGTCCGTGTGCAATGCATTTCCTATAATTTTATCAAGATGAAATAATGTACTCTGTACTTTTTCTTGGTCTGGTTTCTTTCACTTAGCGTGATTATTTTGAGATTTTTCCATGTCATAGCATGTATCAATATTGCATTCCTTCTAATTGCTGAGTAGTATTCTATTTTATGGACACAACAGTACACACAGTTTGTAATTCACCCGTTGATGGGTATTTGTTTTGTTTTTTAAGTTTTGGGCTATTAAAAAATAAAGCTGCTATGAATATATGTACTTATTTTTCATGGACATCTTTTTATTCTTGGGTAAATACCTAAGAGTAGAATGGCTGGTTCATATGGTAGGTACATTTTTACCTAAAAAGGTAAGAAATTGACAGACTCTTTTCCAAAGTACAGCACTATTTTACATTTCTACCAACAGTCTATTAGGCTTCTATTTTGTCCACATCTTCACCAGCATTTGGTATGGTCAGTCTTTTAAGTTTTAACCATTCTAGTAGGAATACTAGTGGTATGTGCTTTAATTTACATTTCTCTAGAGACTAAAGATTGAGTCTTTTTCCATGTGTGTATTTACCATTGATATGTCTTCTTTGGTATGTGTCCAAATATTTTGACTATTTTTTATTGGTTGGTTTGTTGACTTATTGAGTTTTCAGGGTTCTTATATATTCGGGATATAAGTGTTTTATCAGCTGTATGATTTATCAGATATATGATCCTCTCAGTCTGCAATGTGTTTTTCATTCTTTTAGCAGTGTCTTTTGAAGGGCAGAAGTTTTTAAATTTGATTAAGTCCAACTTACCAATTTGTCCTTTTATGGATCATGCTTTTGATGATGAATCTGAAAAGTCTTGCTCAGATCAGGGCTACAAAGGTATTCTCCTATGTTCCAAATGTTTTAGTTTTAAGTTTTATATTTAGAGTTATGATACATTTTGAGTTAATTTTAATATATGATGTGAGGTATGGATAGAGGTTCATTTTCTTTGCATACGAGCATCTGTTTGTTCCAATAACATGTGTTAAGGCACTATCCTTTCTCTACTCAATTGTCCCTGTGCCTTTGTTACAAATCAGTTGCCCATATACATGTGGGTCTATCTGTGGACTTTTATTGTTTCATTGATCTACTGATTTATCTTTCTATCTTTATGTCATTGCCACACTGTCTTGATTACTAAATCTTGAAATCAGATAGTGTTAGTACTCTACTTCATTCTTTTTTTTCCCCAAAGGTAATTTGGCTCTTCTAGGTCCTTTGGCTTTCCATATACATTTTATTTTATTTATTTTTTAAAGATTTATCTAGGGGCGCCTGGGTGGCTCAGTCGTTAAGCGTCTTGCCTTTGGCTTCAGGTCATGATCCCAGGGTCCTGGGACCGAGCCCTGCATCGGGCTCCATGCTCCGCGGGAAGCCTGCTTCTCCCTCTCCCACTCCCCCTGCTTGTGTTCCCTCTCTCGCTGTGTCTCTCTGTCAAATAAATAAATAAAATCTTAAAGAAAAAAAAATAAAGATTTATTTATTTTAGAGGGCATGAGTGGGAGGGGCAGAGGGAGAGGGAGAGAGAATCTGAAGCAGACTCCATGCAGAGCCTGACATGGGGCTCCATCTCACAACCACACTCACAGCTTGAGTTGAAACCAAGAGTTGGGCATCGAGCTGACTGCGTCACCCAGGTGCCCCCACATATACATTTTAGAGCCAGTTTGTCAATTTCTAAAAAAAAAAAAAAAAAGCCTGTTGTGGATTTCGTTTGGATTGCACGGGTTCTATAGGTCAAGTTGGGAGAATTTAGATCATCTTAACAATATCGAATCTTTATGAACATAATGTATCTCTCCATTTATTTAGATTTTTCTAAAACTTCTCTTAGCGGTGTTTTATAATTTTCAATGTATGAGCATTTCACATCTTTTGTCAGATTTATCTCTTAGGTATATCACTTTTTGATATTGTGAATGTATCATTTTATTAATTTCAATTTATGACTATCTGTTGCTGTTATATAGACATCTAACTTATTTTTATATATTGACATTCTATCCTGCAATCTTGCTAATAAACTCACTCACTGGTTCTAGTAGCTTTCTTGTTGATTCCAGCAGATTTTCTGCTTGACAATCATGCCATCTGCAAATAAGGACAGTTTTACTATCTTTTCTATCTCGGTGCCTTTATTTATTTTATTTAGGTTTTTGTTTTTTTTTTTTTTTTGCCTTATTGCACTGGTTAGAAACTTTAGTACATGTTGACTAAAAGTGGCAAGAGAGGACATCCTATCCTTGTCTTCTTCCTTATCCCAGAGGAGAAGCTTTCATTCTTTCATTGCGATGTTTGATAATAGGTTATTTGGATGCTCTTTGTCATGTTGAAGAAGCTCGCTTCTAGTCCTACATTCCTGAGAGAGTTTTTATTATGAATGAGTAAAAAACTCCAACATTTGTTTTGGAATTTCACAAATGAGGTTTTTTTTGCATCTGCTGAGATGACTTTTTTCTTTTTTTAGTTTGCTGCTATGGTGAATTACTTGATTTAGTTTTGAATGTAAACCAAACTTATACTCCTGGGACAAGACTTACTGGTCAAAAAAATTATCCTTTTTATGTACTGTTAGATTCAACATGCCAATATTTTATTTAGCAATTTTGCATGTATAATCAGGAATGTTGGTCTGCAGTTTTTTGTAATATCTTTGTCTTTTGGGTAGTGGGGTAATGTTGGTCTTATAGAATCAGATGGGAAGTATTTCTTCTTTTTCTATTTTCTAGAAGCTTTTATATATAATTGGTATTATGTCTTCCTTAGGCAATTGATAGAATTCATCAGCAAAGCCATCTATATATACAGATTTTATCCAGGTAGTATATAGCTCCCTGGGTTCTGGGATCAGACTGCCTTGGTTTGAGTCCTAATTCTAAAACCTAGCAGTAGGTGAACTTGGGCAAGTCTCCAGACATCCATATTTTTTTTAAGATTTTATTTATTTGACAGAGAGAGAGACAGTGAGAGAGGGAACACAAGCAGGGGGAGTGGGAGAGGGAGAAGCAGGCTTCCCGCCAAGCAGGGATCCTAGGACCCTGAGATCATGACCTGAGCCGAAGGCGCCCTCCAGAGCCCAGGCGCCCTCCCGACATCCATCTGCAAAGTGGAGGAATAACAATGCAGTGGTACTTACATCGTAAGACTGTTCTGAGGAGGGGCTCCTGGGTGGTTCAGTCGGTTAAGCGTCTGGCTTTTGATTTCAGCTCAGGTCATCATCTCAGGGGTGTGAGATTGAGCCCCATGTCGGGCTTCCCCGCTCAGTGGGGAGTCTGCTGGAGATTCTCTCCCTCTGCCTCTCCCCCTGCTCTCTGTCTGTCTCTAAAATAAATAAATCTTTAAAAAAAGATTGTTGTGAGGATTAAATAAGATGATATACATAGTCAGTAAATTTTACTTATTATTATTATTATTGCCACGTACCAAAGTCTCCCAGACAAGAGTGAGCTGCGCAGTAGGATAGAAAAGGACCTAGAAGGAGGGTGTGGGCCGTTTTTTTTTTTTTTTCTAGATACAGCCTTACTCACACAGGCCTTTCTGTCCTTACTCCCTAGGATCATTGAAAAGAAAACTGGGCCCACCATTTAATGTGTGACCAAAGTAACTTCTCCTAGGCTGGTTTTCCGCATTTGTAAAAAAGGGATATTAACATCAAGTCTTTGTTGGCCACTTACCATATGCCAGACGCTACTCTGAGCTCAATCCATGTTTTCGCCCCGTTACATCTCAGAAGGTGGGTACTGTTACCACCCTCAGTTTTCCTGATGCATAAATGAATGAAGCAGAGAGAGGTTAGTAACTTGCCCAAAGCTGCACAGCTAACAAGTGGCAGACTGGGATATGAACCTAGGCCATCTGGCTCCACAGCTCACTTTCTTGCCCCCTACACTTATACCTTATAATTTGTTGTTGTGGGGGTTTTGTGGGGAGATGGTGTGGGTGGGGGTTGAGGATTAGCTGAGACAACCCAGGGCACGGGAAAGATGTCAGTAAGTGCTACTTTACTTTCCATGAGTTCTGCAAAGCTCTGGAAAGAATCATTTTTCAATATACCTGTTATTTTATTCGCTCAGCTGCTGTGCCCAGCTGAGCCCAAATCCAGGGCTGACTCTGATTAGAAGAGGCTCTGTTTCAGCAGAGAGGACATGTTCCAATCCCAGAAGAAGTCTGACTCTGGAGGCTCTTAGAGGGCAAGGCCAAGGCCCCTTGGCCCCTGGCTACTCGAAGTGTGGTCCTTGGACCAGCAGCATCCGTAAAACCTGGGAGCTTGTTAGACATGCACAGTCTCAGGCTTCTCAACAGATCTACTGAGTTAGAATTGGTATTTTAACAAGACCCCAGGTGAATCGCATGCACATTAAAGGGTAAGAATCACTGCTTTAAAGCAATACTTTTTTCTGCTTGATCCTTTCAAGTGGTCACTCATTTGATGGGGGTTCACCAGCACATCCTCCTGACAGCTGTGATATTTATACTGAGTACACATGTATCTTCCCGGAGAGAGAGATGCGAAGTCAAATGTCTTCAGCGGGCCAGGTGGGAACTGTGACAAGCTGCAGCATGTGTGCTCTGTTTAAAGGGGACAGCTGCCACCTCACTCCTGACAAGTGCTGTTAAATGGGAACACAAGCTCAGTTTGCAGATCTCCTGCTATTTTATTTTATTTAAGATGTATTTATTTGAAAGAGAGAGAGAGCAAGAGCAAAAAAGCGTGAGCATGAGTCAGGGGAGGGGCAGAGAGAGAGGGAGAGAGAATCCCAAGCAGACTCTGTACAGAACACAGAACCAATACGGGGCTTGATTTCAGGACCCCGGGGTCACAACCTGAGCTGAAACCAAGTCAACACTTAACTGACTGTGCCACCCAGGAGCCCCAGATCTTCTGCTGTTTTATTCAAAGTGGGACATCGGGATATTTTTCTGAAACCCCTTATCTGTCAAACGTTAACAACTAATTGGAAGTAATAACATAACCTTGTGGGTCAGACAGGTGTGTGTGCAGTCCATATTCCTCATGGGATGTCAGTTTGTGACCTCTGACCTAAAAATGACTTCAGAGTAGCCCAAGTTCTTGAATAGATAAGTATGTATTGTGCATGCCGTCTTTGGGATGTTTGGGATTTTTTTGCACACAAGACATTCCATTATTTGGTGGTTTCTTTTTTCTTTTTTAAGATTTTATTTATTTATGAGAGAGAGAGCGAGAGAGAGAGGGAGAGAGAGCGCACAAGCAGTGGGAGGGGCAGAGGGAGAAGCAGGCTCCCTGCTGAGCAGGAAGCCCTATGCGGGCTCGGTCCCAGGACCCTGGGCTCATGACCTGAGCCGAAGGCAGACGCTTAACTGACTGAGCCACCCAGGCGCCCCTATTTGGTTGTTTCTAATGCCAGCCACATGCAACCACAATTCATTTGCTGTTCCGTCTTCTGTGCTTTGGACATATCTGTTCCCTCTGCGTAAAACTATCCATTCCCCACCTTCCACCTCTGGTGGTTAGCTTCGTGATTCATCCTTCAAGACCCAAATCAAGCTTCGCCTCCTCTGTGTGCATTTCCTGGTTTCCTGCATTAGAAGTGACCACTAGCCCTCCGACCCCCATGCCTGGGTCCTCTTCTCTTGGAATCGCTTGTTCATATAGTTTTTTCCCTTCTTGATTCTCAGATGCCAGAGACTGAGTCTTACGTAGTTCTGTATTCCCAACATTCAGGAAGTGTCAAGCATGGAGTAGATGCTCGTGCCAGGTAACTATTAGAGCACAATAAATTACCCCAGAACGTAGAATCTTAAAACCAGTATTATCTGCAAATAAAGTTAAAAAAAAAAAAAGAAGAAAACCCAAAACCCAGTTATTATTTGCATTCATTACCTCCATTTTCAGTGGGTTGGGAATCTGGGCATGGCTTAGCTGAGTGCTTCTGGCTCCAGGCCTCTCACGGGGTTGCAGTCAGAGTAGGCTGGGGCTGTGGTCTTGTGTGTGCGAAGGCCCAACTGGGAAGTGTCTGCTTCTAAGCTCACTCATATGGTTATTGGCAGGATTCTGTTATTTGGGGACTGTTGGAACTGAGGGTCTCTGTTTTTTGCTGACTGTTGGCCAGAGAACTTCCTCAGTTCTTTTCCACATGGGCCTCTCATTGAACAGCTCACAACATGGCAGCTGGCTTCCCTCAGAGGGTGAGTGAGAGAGCACCCCAGATGGAAGACACTGTCTCTTTGTAACCTCATCCCAGAAGTGACTTCTCCTCACCTCTGCTGCTAGAAGCCAGCCTCAGCATACAGCCCACTGTCAAGGGGAGGGACTCCAGGAGGCAGGGCCTACCGGAGCCATCTTAGAGGTCACCTACCATAATGCTCAAATTGCTGCATGTGCTATGGTTGCTTGCCCAGCCTTGGGATTCGGATCACCCAGGTTCAAATCCCAGTCCCACCACTTACCGGAGCAAGCTTAGTAATAGGAATGGGAATCAAAGGCTTTCTGATCCATGGGATTGTTCTGGCAGCTGTGCTTGACACAGTGCCTGCCTAGCTCTGAATAGATTCACTGTAATTAGTGTTGTTACTTAGAAGTGATTATTGAGGGGCGCCTGGGTGACTCAGTTGGTGAATCGTCTGTCTTCGGCTCAGGTCATGATCCCAGGGTCCTGGGATGGAGCCCCGCATCAGGCTCTTTGCTCAGCAGGGAGTCTGCTTCTCCCTCTCTCCCCCTGCCTCACCCTACTCATGCTTTTTCTCTCTCTCTCAAATAAATGAATAAAAAAAAAAAAAAAAAAAGAAATGATTATTGAATGTACCAGAGGTACATAGGTAAGAGATTGAACATAGGAGAAATAGAATAAGCAACAGAAACAGAAAGAAAACGGGGGTGCCTGGCTGGCTCAGTCAGTAGAGCATGCGACTTTTGATCTCAGGGTCGTTGAGTTCAAGCCCCCATGTTGGGCCTGGAGCCTACTTAAAAGAGAGAGAAAGAGAGAAGGTAAATGGCTGGTGAGATGTCCAGGTCTCTGAATCTCTCCCTCTCCCTCAGGGTACTCATTTTTAGACCTTTTTCCCTTCCTCATGGTCCATGAGTTTGATCTTGGCCCTCATCTGGCCCGCACTCCCACAACCCTGGCCTCTCCTCCAAGTCTAGTGGGATCTCCCTTCTTTGCTCAGATCCGGTCCCTCTCCCTCACCAGGTTGTTTTAACCCTTGCCACCCCCAGGCTGGAATGCTCCTCTCCCACCCCGTAGTTCAGCAGTTGAGTGCTGTAGGGAAGGCTGGCCTGACAGAGTGGGTTGTTTGGGCCCATTACAAGTTCATCTCTGCTGGCTTCCACAGACCTCTTGCTGCCTCCTGGCCATCTTGTTTGTTTTGTTTTGGAAGCTGTGAGAAGTATTCGACTTAAATACACATGACATGTTTTCCTGCCTTTTCCTCCTGCTTCATGCCCTTTCTCAGCTGATGGTCTTGTCATGTATTTTACTGAAGTAGTAATAATACCCAACACTTACTGACCACCTGCCCTGGGTTGATTGCCATGGAAGCCCCTCAAATGAATGATCTCCATGATCACAACTCCTATTAAGTTGGTACTGGGGTCACCCCTATTTTACAAATAAGGAAAATTGAGTTTAGAGAGGTGGGATTCAAATCCATGGTAGTCTGAGCCCCCAGCTTAAGCTCTTACTCACTTTGATAGACAAAGTAGCTTAGATTCTTTGGTCTGCCTACTCCCTATCTCTGCTTAGCCAGCAGACTGCATGAAGCTTCCACTCAACCGCAGCGCTTCTCCAAACTTGTTTTCCCCAGAGAACTGGAGACCACATTGCCGAATGTTCTTTCCAGTTGACCCTTCTTTGGCATTCCAGACTGCCAGCTACCGCAGTCCCTTTTGAAGCTTATCCCTGGCTTATGTGGCTCCGCACACTCCTGGCTTTCCTACCACTGCTCAAGCTTTGTACTGACTCTGTGTCCTCCTTCTATCCCCTAACTGTCAGCACTTTCTGAAACTCTGTCCTGGCCCCCCTTGTAGGCTACACAGTCTCCTTAGCTGACCTCTTTTACTCTCATGGCTCCAGCTGTCAGCTCTCCATGAATGATTTCTTCATGTTTTAGTCCTGACTTTTTTTTTTTTTTAGATTTTTATTTACTTATTTTAGAGAGAAAGAGAAGGGAGCAAGGGGAGGGTAAGAGGGAGAGGGAGAGAGAGAATCTTAAGCAGGCTCCACACTCAGCTTGGAGGCTGACGTGGGGCTTGATTTCATGACCCTGAGATCATGATCTGAGCTGAAATCAAGAGTCAGATGCTTAACTGACTGAGCCACCCAGGCTCCCCTCTAGGCTTTTTATATGTATACATTCATTTATTCTTCACAACATTTTCTGAAAATCCAGTTTTACAGTTTGTGCTTCTTATGGTTCAGTGGGCCCTTTCATGCTGAAGACACAGGTCTGAATTCAGGCTTGAGAAATTTTCTTCTGCAATGTTTGATTATTGCCTCTTCCCACTTTTCTCTCCCCTCTGAAACTAGATGGATTCCAGAATCCCAGATCTTCCACTTATCAATTGTGTGTATCAGTTAACCTCATGGTACCTCAGTTTGCTCTCATGCACACGAAGCAGGGGTAATAATGAGCACTTGCCTATGGGGTGGTTGTGAAGATTATAACACTTAGTCGGGTTTAGCTCCCTGGAAGATATTCACTAAACATCAGCTATTATTATTATTATTATTATTATTATTATTTGCATTAGCCTTATATTTGTATTTATGATCCTTCTTCTACTTTCCATACATGGGAGTACAGATGACAGTAGCTTAACCCTGAAGATGGTAGGGATGGTGGCCAAGAAGAGATGGCTGGTAGGTGCTGTGGAGGTTCTATGTTCCTCCTGGTTGAGGGGTTACTGGCTACTTGGGCTTCTTCCTGCAGCTCCAGCCTAGAGATACACAGAGAGTATATTCACATACAGGGAGCCGTGCTGTCCCACTTGATCCCCACCAGTTTCTGGGGCCCCAAACTATACAAACTATACAAACAAATCTGTTCTCCAAGGCCCATGCAGTGGGCCTTAAGTGACTATCCTGTAAATCACATAACCTATTTCAAATACCAGGTAATTATAAATAAAAGATTCCCCCAAACCGTAGACTCTTGCTTGTAATCAACATCAATCTCTTGAGCTCAGGTTCAGTAAAAAGTAAAAAAAAAAAAAAAAAAAATCCATAGTTAAAGATTCATGTTAGCCTTTCCTGTGGTTTTAATAACAATTGTCCAAACACAATAAATGAAAGTATACACCCTTCCCAGTGCAAAGAGACCAGTCTCTTGTTTCAAAATCTAATTTTCTCCCTGGTGGGATTTTTCTGCACCAAGTCTAAAGATAACTGCCTTTCTCTGTTTTAAATATTCCTGACTTGGAAAGCTAGTAGGTAGTGCAGCTGCTCGTAGCCAGAACACACAGAACCATTTCTTCATTCTGTCCATCATTCATTCATTCATTTAGAACAGTGCCAACGGCACAAGCTACCGGGGAGTGCTGACAGAGCCGGCCTGGGGCGGGGATGGGGGGGTATGAGATGACTGAGCCCAGAGCTCTTGGCTCACCTGTAATTATGGATGACTTTCCCTCCAGCCTTCTAGCTCGCACCTGTGCCCTCTGGGGCTACATTCACCTCCTTTGAGTTCCTCCAAGCACCTAGTTCCTTCCTCCCAAGACCTTTGCATGGAGCATTTCTTTTTGCGGGGGAAGTCTTTCCTTTCTTCTGCCCCTCTGGGCCTCTTCCTCAGGAAAGCATTCTGGAGACTCCAGGACCTTGCCCTTCCCTCCCTTGGCACCTTGTACTTCTTCCCAGCACCTAGCTCAAGTGGAATTTAAGAGATGTAAGTAACTATGGTTTACTATCTGTTCCCTTCCTAGAACCCAAGTCCCAGGTGAACACAGGCCATTCTGGGTTTTTGTTTTTTTGTTTTTTTTGCCACTGTAGGTCTCCCCTCCCCTCCCCTCCCCCCCCGCCCCCCCCCCCCAGGCTTAGCACAGAACACACTAGTGGTGCTCAATAAATATTTGGCAAGGAAGGAACCAAGTCATGTTCTCTACCTTGTGGTGTTTACAGTCCTGGGGGTGTGGTAATCACCAGCTGAGTGGCCGTGGATACTTCACCTGCCGCTCTGTGCCTCAGTTTCCCCTCCTGTGAAAGGGAGAAAGCAATAGTACTGGTCACAGAATTGTGAGAATTCAACGAAATAATACATGTAAAGCTCTTGAAAGTGTCTCAGGCATAGTAAGTGCAGTGCCTAATAAGTCAGTGATGACAAATGCGTAGTGTTCTGTGGCAGCTCTGAGTAGATGTCGAACTAGGCCTGAAAGGATTCACTAACGAATAAGTGATGCTGGAGGGGCAACAGTAGTCTGGGGGGTCAGGGGAAGGCTGCTCTGAGGAGGTGACGCTTGGGCTGAGACCGCAGTGGCAAGAAGAAAGGAGCCAGGGATGGAGCTCCCAAGCAGACAGCAAAAGGGGTGGTGGCCATAGGAGGAATCAGCTTGGTTTGCTCTCGGACCAGCCAGGAGGCCCTTGTGGCCGGAGCAGAGCGGGCCAGTGGGCCGGGCAGTGGTAGGAGAAGGGGTCAGATCATGCAGAGCCCTTTAAATCTTGGTGAGGAGTGGTGGAGGTGGTGGAGAGTTTTAAGAAGGGGCATGATGTGATTTGAGTGTCACTCTATAGAAAACAGTATGGAGGGTCCTCAAAAATCTGGAAATAGAATTGTCATACGATCCAGCATATGGTATGGGTATTTCTTTATCTGAAGAAACTAAAATCATTGTCTTGAAGGGATATCTGCACCCCCACGTTCATTGCAGCATTATTTGCAATAGCCAAGGCATGGCAACAACCTAGAGTCCAACAGCAGTTGAATGGATAATGTGTGTGTGTGTGTATTTGGCTATAAAAAAGAAGGAAATCCTGCCATTTGTGACAGCATGGATGGACCTTGAAGGCATTATGCTAAGTGAAACAAGTCAGACAGAGAAAGACAAATACTGTATAATCTCACATGTGGATTCTAAAACACTCAAGCAAAAAGAAAAAGGAAAACAGAAAAATGGACTCATAGATATAGAGGCAGGGGGTAGGAATGGGTAAAATGGGGGGAGGTGGTCAAGAGGTACAAACTTCCAGTTATAGGAATAAATAAGATGAATAAGTTCTGGGGATGTAACGTACAGTGTGGTGACTATAGTTAACAATACTGTATTGTTTATTTGAAAGTTGTTAAGAGAGTAGATTGTAAAAGTTCTCATCACAAGACAAAAAATTATAACTACGTGTGGTGATAGATGTTAACTAAACTTATTGTGGTAATCATGTGCAACATATACATGTATCAAATCTTTATGTTGTGTATCTAAAACGAATACAGTGTTATGTGTGAATTATATCTCAGTTGAATGAATGAGTCACTGATCACTGGCTGGAGAATGAGCTGTGGGTATAAGATTGGAAATGTGAGCAGAATATGCCAGGCACAGAAGGGCATTTCAGAGGGAGGAAAGGCCACGGCCGAAGGACCTGAGTCAGGAATGTGTGTTGTCTAGGGGAACAGAAATTTCAGGGTGGCAGGAACCTAGTGTGCTTGGAGGAAGATGCATTTGCAAATGTGACTTGCTTCCAGACTTTCAAGTCCTGAAGGACATTCCAAAGTTTTTGGACTATATCATGGAGAAAAGATTCTAGAAAGTTATTTAAGAAGGGGATTGATAGAAAATATCATTCGGATGAGGTCCAACCAGAACAACATAAACTTCTCTCTAGATACCTGGGATTCTTGCCCAAAGGAGGCTGAAAGAGAAATGCCCCACAGTCCGCTATCATTTAATACAGGGAAGAACTGAGGAGCCAACCAAGGCATGGGACAGCAGCTGACAGGTTACCAGCCGCAGGAAGCCAGCCACTCTCTTCAGGCTGGGAGTACAGGGGGAGGAGGTAGTGTTACCAGAATCCAGAAGCTGGGCCTGTGCAATAGGACGGCACTCCACGGTGGGGGCTGTCCAGCCAGGCTCAGGCCATGGGAGAGATGCAGAAGCTGCCAGTCACTGCCTGAGGCTGACCTCTCTCTTTCGCCCCCCAGATATCCCACCAGTGCCTCCCACTGGCCAGACCTGCCCAGCAGTCAGCCGTCAAGGAAGCCTGAGAAGCACAGCGGGGAGGAGAAGGGCAAGAACAGATCTTTGGGCAGCAGGACATGGCTGCCTGCAGGACCAGCTCCGTCTTCTAGGGAGATTACAGTTGTAGCTGTGTCGAAGAAGGGCTGGCTGGTGTGACAGAGGCCAATTAGAAAATTACCACAAGACTCTAAGGGATCCGAGATGAGAATCTGAACCAAGCAGAGGCGGTGGAGATGGGGATGGGAGTTGGGGTTTCAAAGGACAGGACCCCTTGAATATAGGGGCTGAGAGGGAGCAGGACGGGGGTGATGTTTGAGGTTTCTCGTTTGAGCAGCTGTGCAGAATCCAGGCAGGGAGCAGTAGGAGGGACCATGAGGAACTCCACTGCAGCATCTTGAATTTGAGCTTCCTGCAGGTCACCCACAGGAGACCTTGTGTTCCCCTCTCGGAGCCTTGGTTTCATTCTGTTTGATGATAATGAGTAATAACAGATAGCATTTATTGATGCTTCCTACGTGCCAGGTGTGGCTCTAAGCACTTCGTGTGTAATAACTAATTGAATCCTTACAGTGCCCTTATGAGTTGGATGTTGCTACCCTCTTTTTACTGAGGAGGAAACTGAGGCACAGAAAGATAATGCCTGATGAAGCTCAGCTAGCTTGTAGGGGCTGTAATGTAAATCCAGGTGGCCTTGCTCCAACCCACCTCAACCTCCCAGCGCCGCTTCGAGGATTGAGGTAATACAGCCTGGGGTCTGACATAAAGCAATAACATTCTGCTTTAATATTATTGTTGGAAATCCGGTAGCTTTTGTGAGGAACTTCAGCCCACACTACCTTTAGAAGAATGAGAGATATAGGGTTGCCTGGGTGGCTCAGTCCATTAAGCGTCTGATTCTTGATCTCAGCTCAGGTCTTGATCTCAGGGTCGTGAGTTCAAGCCCCGTGTTGGGCTCTGTACTGGGTGTAGAGTCTGCTTGAAAAAAAAAAAAAAGAAGAAGAAGAAGAAGAATGAGAGATATCAATGATATCATTAAGAGAGGGAGGAGGAGTGGGAGTTGAAATAAAATTTGAGATTTGGTAGACTTGAATTCAAATCTGGTCTCTTAACCTTGACATCTGTGTGGCCTGGAACAAAGAAACTTAAATTCTCTGAGCGTTGACTTATTCTTTTGTAAAACGGGCACACTAATGCTTCCCCTGGGTGTGGGGAGGACGAAGCGAGGCTAAGGATGTGCAGTGCCTAGCTCGGTGCCCGGTACATAGGTGCTCGTAGCTGTTAGGTCTCCTTTCCTGGGGCTCTCTTGGTCCGACCCTTCTAATCCTTGGACCTTGGCTCTAATCTGGTTCACTAGGGATTTGCCTTTTTGTGAGTACCTTCTCCTCTCACGCTTGGCTCCTCCTCATCAAGGTGTTGGAACAGACCTCCAATGCCCCAGCCCTGAAAGCCAGACAGCCCACGATCTCAAGGCCCCGAGCTTTCCATGCTGTCAAATGGGGCCATAACTGCAACCTCCAAAGCAGACTGAGTACTGGGGGCCACACTGAGAACATGTCGTCTTTGGGCTCAGCAGTTTGTCCTCAAAGGGCATGGGTTTGACATCATGAGGGCATTCTGAGTCTACTCAAGGCAAAGGAAGAAGGCTTGGGGACAGGATCAATACTGGCATAATGTCTGTAAGAGTTGTAAGTATCTTAGAGATGGACATTCTATTCGTAAAATGTCATATTATTCCTCTAAATTTGGTCATGAGTAGGGGCGCCTAGGTGGCTCAGTTGGTTAAGCGTCTGCCTTCGGCTCAAGTCATGATCCCAGAGTCCTGCGATTGAGTCGCAGGTCTGGCTCCCTGCTGCCCCTCCCCCCTGCTCCTGTGCACTCTCTCTCAAATAAATAAATAAAATCTTAAAAAAAAATTAAAAAAATAAATTTGGGCATTAGCAAATGAATCAAATTGCTCTTACTTTCATCTATTTGTTCACCAAGAAATTACTGAGTACCTACTATGTGCTGTGCACGGTAAAAAGTGCTGGAAATACAGCACTGAACAGAAATCCTCTTGGAGCTTACGTTCTAGCTGTGATACATGAACAAGTCAACTGATAAGTACATAAGGCACCTTAGCTTGATGATAAACGTTAGGTGGAAAATAAGAGAGACGCCAGTGTGCTGGAGAGAGTGGTCGGGGAGCCCTCTCTGGGAAGCTAGCATCTGAGATGAGACCCACAGGTAGATCTTGCCTTTATTCCAGGTACACGGATAGCTATTGGAATTCTTCAAGCATGGAAGGGACAGTATGGGTTGAGACTTCATTTACATTTCAAGAGTGCTCAGAAACCTTTGGAAGCAATTTTCTCTGCTGACTTTGGAGAATTAATTAGTTAATACCTGTGTGACACTTGAAAATCTTGGAGGAACGGAAACATAGGATTATTATTTCCCCATTGAGGCTTTCTAAATGGAGGTCTGAGTACCTGGGATTCTTGCCCAAAGGAGACTGAAAGAGAAATGCCCCGCAGTCCCCTGCTAAAGAAACATTTCTTCCTCCTGCCCTGCTGGGAAATCTGACTTCCATTTTTATAAGGCCAAAAAGGGACTTGGAAACAGGGCCAGTTCTGACTCTGTAATTAATTTCAAAGAAAGTCTTTTACCTTCACCGCCTATAAAAAGATTAAAAAATAACTTTTGTTTAGGTAATACCTTCCTCTAGAGAGCTCACTCCACTCGGCAGCAAGGACTTTGATCATGTTGCCTTGCTGTGAAGTAGGCAGGAAATCTACTATGTTTTTCGTTTTGTTTTTTAAACATGCAAGAAATTACAACAGAGTTTCCCCAGCAACCTTGGGGAATCCAGCTGTCAGGAACCGTACCTTTCACTCTATCCCAGAACCTTATCCTTGACTCTGTTTGCTTCCTTTTGAGAATTTGGATTTTTGCTGATAATTTTCATCCAGTTAATCTCTCCCTCTGCTTTTTCCTAAGAATAGCTAATGCCGATTGTGCCCTTGCCCCAAGGCAGGTACTTGGCATGCATCATCTCATTTAATTGAAAATTTACGGAGGTAGGTACTGTTGATACCACAAAGGTCACAGATGAGGATACTGAGGCTCACAGGGGCCAAGTAACTTCCCGAGATCCCAGTGCTTGTGAACAGTTTGACATCATAGTGTACATGCTGAAAAAGTACCATCTACTGCCTCCTTTGAGTTAGAGTCCTGAGAATAACTTGGATGTCTTCGAGATTCTTTGCACAGTACCACATTGAGGGCACCGAAGGCATCCCCTATATTTATTTATTTTGGGGGTGACAGTACCGTTCTTTTTTTTTTGCATGTGAAGCAGCGTGTGTGGGAGGTGGGCGAGTGCAGAGTGGAGAGAAATGCCTTTTATGGATCGTCTGCTAAACCTTGTGAAGCCGTAGCCGTGTCTTCGTGCCAGACAAATGCGCCTGCTGACTTAGTGACTCTGAAGGATGACAAGGCTTAAAAAATCAACTGTCACTGCAGAGCTTGGAACGGATTGAAATAGAGCGCTTGAGTCATCTGTTAAAGACGCCACTCAGGGCCCGTGTCATGCAATGCCCAGTTAGTGCCAGGAGCACATTAAAAACCACGCCCAACTTTGCTTCAATTCTGGTGCCTAAGGGACCCTGTCCTGTGTGAGGGGACTGCGGGATGGACACTGCTGCTTGGCAAACATCCCCTTTCTGGTGGCCACTGGTCACAGAAGGGTGCAGCTGAGTTATGGGAAAGATCTGTGGTTCACTGCTGAGTACACAGTGAGGTTCTCAACAGAGCTCCTGGCAAGAGTGACAAGATAGGTCTTGTCCCTGTCCACTCGGCTTCAGTGACCTTATACACCTTGGCATGCCCCGCAGCCAGGTGCCCCCAGGTGTGTTCCCAGGGTACGCCTGCACCCCCAGCCCCTCCCATCCTGTCTCCAGCCCAGACTTCACACCATATCTTGTCTGGAGCTCATCCTCACCTCCACTGCTGCGGAAATTATTCAGAGCATAGGGCTGAGAATCAGAGGAACCGTAAGTGGAAGGTCCCCATCGTTCTAAACATGCATCTAACAAACCCATGTAAACTGAGGGATGCCTGCCTGCAACCAATCAGGATGTCAGTGGGAGCCAGCGTAACTCACAGAAGTACTTCAAGCATTATTGTGTACGGGGTGCAATGGACATCTTTCTTAGAAGGTGGAGAAGGGCCTTTTGAAAGTAGAGATGGGTCTACAGATACAATGGCAGGGAAGGCCAGAGGGTAGAGACACTGATATTGATGATGGGGCAGACCAACTGGGCTTAGAAGCCTGGTTCCACTACCAGCTGTGTGACCTTGGGCAAGTTACTTAACCCCTCTGTGCTTGAGTTTTGCCAGCTTGAAAATGAAGATTAATAAAAGCATCTAGAATTGGGGGGTTGTCACGGGGATTAGATCATCAGGAATACAGGTGTCTGGTACTGTGTTAGTGCTCAGTGAGTTTTAGCGCAAAAACAAAGCCAGTAAAAAGGGATCCAGGATCTAATTTTTGACTCGGGAAAATGGAGAGAATTGGAACGAGCAGAGGATCATCATCCAGCAGGATGACAATTAAGTAGGAAATCCTGTGAGGACCTGTGGCCTGGGGCGGTGGTAACAACATCTTACTTAGAAGTATCACCAAGTATCATGGCTGCCCTAGTGAGGAGGATTGATAAGAAGGAAAATCTATAATACTGGAAGAGGGAACTGTATTCGGTAGATGATATGTATGTAAACAGGATTTAGTTTATACAGGTGTGGTATAAATATATTTGGTCTTTGTCCCTGGTTCCCAGCACAGAGTTCCTGAAACCCTTGGAATTCTCTGAATGATAGGAGGGTCTTTTCTTACTCAAAAATGAGCCCTTGAGGGCACCTGGGTGGCTCAGTCAGCTAAGCCTCTGACTCTTGATTTTGGCTCAGGTCATGCTCTCAGGGTTGTAAGATCGAGCCCTGCATTGGGCTGTGTGCTCAGTGGGGAGTGATTGGGATTCTCTCTCTCCCTCTCCCCCACTCCCTCCGGCTCACATTCTCTCTCTCTCTCTCTCTCTCAAAAAACAGCCCTTTTAACAACCTGAGTAAATGCTAATGAGGTCACTAGGGTGGAATCCCTAGATAACCTCAGGATGGGACCATTCACCAGAAAGACCAAGAACTGGTCTTTGGAACTTTCAGCCCCCACCCCCCGCCTTCTGAAAGAGAGAAAGAGAAGAGAGAGAGAGAGAGAGAGAGAGAGTGTGTGTGTGTGTGTGTGTATGTATGTGTGTTGTGGGGGGTGGTTCTGGAGATTAAGCTCTGTAACACTCTTGAAGAACAAGAGTTGAAGAGTTTTGGGGTTGGTGAACCCTAAACTTCATGGGGACAGAAACTCCTGTGCTTGGGACCTTTCTGGACTTTGTCTTATGTGCCTCCATCTGGCTGTTCATTTGCATCCTTTATAATATCCTTTACAGTAAATGGGTAATAGTAAATAAAGTGTTTCCCTGGGTTCTGTGAACCATTATGGCAAACTGTCGAACCTGAGGAGCGGGTTGTGGGAACCCCTGATCTGTGGCCAACTTGGACAGAAGTGATTGGCATGCGTCTGGGGCAGTCTTGTGGGACTGAGCCCTTCACCTGTGGGGTCTGTGCTCCCTCTGGGAAGTTGGTATCAGAGTTGAATTAAATTGTAGGACCCTAGTTGGTGTCCACAGAGAACTGGAGAATTGGGTGGAGTGGAAAACCCACCCATTTTGTGTCAGAAGTATTGTTGAGTGGGGAAATCCTTTTGCTTTTTTTTTTTTTTTTTAAAGATAATCCTTTTGCTTTTGACAGTTTTGTAAAGGTCTGATGGTTATGTCAGCTGAGGAATTGTTCTCTCATATGGGTACAAATGGAATGTATACTAAGTCAGTGGGTTTGAGAGGACAAGTCTTGATTGGAAAGATAGTTGAGGAGTCACATGAGATAAAAGGAAGGAATTACGGAGTGTTTTCTATGATCTAAAATGAGGTGAACCAAGAATACAGATGGGGTTCCACACGTGGAGCAGAGGCCCAGGTCGTGAGCATTGTGGACACCGCTCCCATTGGCCTGGACCACACGGCAACAAGCAGGGAAGAAAAGGTTGGTTATGGGTGGGACAGAGTGTAGCCCTGCCTGCCTCACCAGGAGCGAGGTTGGAGAGAGGCTTAGGTAGAGAACAAAGAATGGGATCACACTCGGAAGAGACATTGCCATGAATCCCAGGGATAGTCTGAGTTTGTGTTTGGGAGAATGGCCAGGTTGTTGCACCAGACAGACCCCCCTTTTCCTTTGTGGGTGTGATTGCAACGGGCCTGTGGAGACCAAGGCTCTACCTCTGTCCTGCTGGTTGTCATTATTGTAAGGTCGGAAGACATTAAAGGAAGCCCAGAGGTGCCAGCAGTCACATCCAATGGGGGAAGTTCATTGTCAGCCCAGATCGCCTTGAGAAGTATCTCATCCAACTCAAATCTGTGAACATTGCCTCTGGGTGGCAAGAGCTGACCAGAACACGTAACCTACAGACTAGGGAGTGATGTCTGGAAGCTGTAACCTGGTGGAATCATTTGCAGACTGGAGGATAAAGCGGGCAGTCGCCTTCTGTAGAGCATCTTGGAGGGTAGCTTTGCTGGGGTCAGGTGTTCAACCCAACAGTCCAGTAAATACACACACACACACACACACACATGCTATTAGATGTTTCGATCAATATATTTTTAAATCAAGTATGTTTAGTGTTTTGTTGAAACTTCCTGAGATCCTTTGGGAGGGAGGCAACACCTCCTTACAATACCATTCATAGTCTTGGTACTGCCTCAGAAGTGTAAGCAAGTTCAGGGGCAAGAAGCAAGAACCCTTGCAGATAACAATAAAGCCTGGATTAAAAGCAGAAGTGGAAGCCACCTTAAGCAGCGAAGTTGTGGATGAAGAAACCATGGAGGAGAATCTAGGTTGGATCTTGACAGTAGTAACCATGGTGGGTCAGGTCATAGTGCCAGGCACTGTCCGAGCTTTTATTAGTCTGTGTATTAGTCCTCATAACAACCCAGTGATGTGGGCGTAATGTCGTCCCCATTGTATCAGTGACTAAACTGAGGCACAAAAGCCAGTAAGTGGTAGAGTCAGAATTGAAAATGAGCCTGGGCAACTGGTCCTCAACGATTTCCTTCCTGGAGACTGAAATCAGAACTGCAGGTGTAAATCATTTGTACTTTGTTGTTTCTAGTTATTCCTCCATTCAGAGTGAAATGTATATGGTTCCCATTCCTTGGTGGGGGCTATATAATTCTAAATAAATCTTTTTGTGGTCTTCATAAAGTCCTGAGCTGAGAACTCCCTCCGGGTATCGTAAATGGTGAAAATGTTGGCAAGGCGGACCACCCTCTCCTCCTACTGCAGTGGGAACTCTTTTGCCCAGGCCATCCATCTAAACAGCCTACAGGTCCGCCAACAGACCCAGGCACAGCAGGTTAACGTGTCCAAAGCCTGACTGACACTCCGGTCTGAGTCTTTCTTTCATCCTTCTGGTCACCCAGGCTATGAACATGGGATCCTTGATTTCTTCCCTCTCTTTCGGTCCCCAACCTCATGTCCAGTCCACCATCAAGTTATCAGGTGCAGTTTCTTGAATGATCCCCCAGCATGGCCCTGACTCCATCCCTACTGCCACCACTCCAGTGCAGGCCCTCACAGTCTATTTTGTGATGATTCCAACAGCCATTTTCCAATTGGTGACCCTACTTGAGTTATATCATCTGTGCTTAATGTCTTCTTTATTATTATTATTTTTTAAAGATTTATTTATTTATGGGCGCCTGGGTGGTTCAGATGGTTAAGCGTCTGCCTTCGGCTCAGGTCATGATCCCAGGGTCCTGGGATCGAGTCCCACGTTGGGCTCCCGGCTCAGTGGGGAGCCTGCTTCTCCCTCTGACCCTCTCCTTTCTCATGCTGTTTCTCTCTTGCTCGCTCTCTAAAAAATAAATAAAATCTTAAAAAAAAAAAAAAGATTTATTTATTTATTTTGGGGGGGCGCTCGAGTGGGGGGAGGGGTAGAGGGAGAGAGAGAATCCAAGCAGAATCCCCGCTGAGCATGGAGCCCAAGGCAGGGCTCGAACCCAGGACCCTGAGATCATGACCTGAGCCGAAACCAAGAGTTGGACACTTAAACAGCTGCGCCACCCAGATGCCCCAATTATTTTTTCCTTTTCTTTTTTTCCTCTATAAGTTGTTTTGATTTCTGTTATGTTTTGTAAAGACTTGGAAGGCATACACCTTGGTTTTAAATCTGTTACTCACTACCTTCAAGATTTGAAAAGATGTCCTTGAATTAACCATCAGAGTCAATTCCAGAACTGCAATCTTGGAAGGAATACTCCTTTTTTATGGAGGATGAGAAATTTCATGTTTGATCTTTTTCCTGCCCCAGACTTCGTGAATTTAACCCCATCAAAAAGAAAACTTTAGCAGGGCGGGGGAGGGGGGACCGTCAATGTTGTATCCACACCAAGACCCCAGTTCAGAGCTACCATCTCTATTCTACTGGCTGCCATGGACACCACATGTCTTAGCTGGCCACTGCTTCCCTATTCTTGAGCATTTACCTCTGACTGCTCTTGCATTTTTTCTGGCCTGGATCTTCAGGTATTTTATTCAGGGTCTTTGCATGTTTGAGAAAAATCTTGGGGTGCCTGGGTGGCTCTGTTGGTTAAGCTCAGTGGGGAGTCTGCTTCTCCCTCTGCCCCTCTCCCCAGCTTGTTCTCTCTCTCAAAAAAAAAAAAAATCTTAAAAAAGAGGGGGTGAGAATCTTTCTGATGACTTCTCAAATTGCATCTTGGCTGGATATAGTCCTTCGGTCATGACTTTTGTGCTTTGTAACTGATGCTCCGGTGTTTCCTGCCATTTCCTGCTCTGGAGTGCACGTTGGAAGCCAACACGATGTATCCCCTAGGTACTTAAGGAATTTTAAAAATTTGCCCCAGTATTTCTCTGTGTGGATCATATTTGTGTAAAGTCCAGTCTCCACTTTTAAACTCTTACCTTTATTTAGATCCCCAATTTTTCTTCCATTGTTCTATAGTGTGTCCGCTTCTACTGCTTTTTTTTTTTTGGTTTGCTTTCTCTCATGATTTTTGTCACGTTTCTATTTCCTCTGAGTTTAGTGGGAGAGGGAGTGCATTTTCTCAAGTTTTTCTTCCACTCTGCCGACTCTGCCCTCCATGTGGCCTTGTCTCCTTATAAGCTGCCTCCGAAGTGGCCTAACTTGATTATTTAAATTGTTTTTCATCTTTAGATAAAACTTTCTAATCCAAAATTAATTTCTTGTGGCGACCAATTGTCCCCACTTCATAGATCAGAAAGACTTTTTGGATCTTGTGGAAATCACAGATCAGCTATTTTAACAATGTTTCCCCCTTCCCTTCCTTTTAACTTCTGCCTTTGCTTCTTCCTCCTCTTCTTTTTTATTTGGCAGGAGATTAATTTCCCCTGACTTTACAGAGAGGTTCCCCTCCTTTAACTGTACACTATTTTGTATCCTCATGCTGCTTCTCATATTTGCCCAGATTTTTATAAGAGGGACCTCCAGGTCCACACTGAAAAAGAGAAGGAGACCCCAAAGACTACCAGTCAGTGATCAATTTTAGGGATCCAGAAGCTCATGTGGGAGTGGGTGCGGGGGTAGGTCAGGGATAATGGAAGGAACAATGTCTCTGAGCGCCCCGGCATGGGATTTTGTCACAGGCACCAGAAGCAACCCCCGAATCTCTCTATGGCACATCTAGGGTCCAGGCATACAATGTGTACGGCACAGTCTTTAAGGGAAGACAGAAGCTTTTCCGCCAATATAAAACGATCTCACTAAACATGGATCTGTAAGTGGAAGGCTTTACTCTATCAGTCACTAGTTGAGAGTTGGCTTGGCTAAGGAGTTCTGAGTTTGGGTTTTTATTTTTTTTTTTTATTTATTTTTTATTTTTTTTAAAGATTTTATTTATTCATTTGAGACAGAGAGATACAGAGAGAGAGCATGAATGGGGAGAGACAGAGGCAGAGGGAGAGGGAGAAGTAGACTCTCCAATGAGTTGGGAGCCCAACGTGGGACTCGATCCCAGGACTCTGGGATCATGACCTGAGCTGAAGGCAGACGCTTAACCATCTGAGCCACCCAGGCGCCCCTGAGTTTGGGTTTTTAAATCCAACCTCCCATCCCGGCCTCAGCTAGGGAGGCTGGGTTCTAAGCTCAATCTTCATTTAAATTATACTTTGAAAATAGGTTCAGTTACACTGTTCCAGGTGCTGGCGCTACAGATACCGTCTTTGCTTTCATGGGATCTGTAATCGATTGGGTAGTCACCAGGTGTTAACCTAATGATCATATTAATAAACACAAGCAAAGGCTCATTACAAACTCGGTGTGTAATGGAGTGGGGAGGAGGAGCATCAGTTACAAAGCACAAAAGTCGTGACCGAAGGACTATATCCAGCCAAGATGCAATTTGAGAAGTCATCAGAAAGATTCTCACCCCCCTTTTTTTTTTAAGATTTTTTTTTTTTTTTGAGAGAGAGAACAAACTGGGGAGAGGGGCAGAGGGAGAAGCAGACTCCCCACTGAGCTTAACCAACAGAGCCACCCAGGCACCCCAAGATTTTTCTCAAACATGCAAAGACCCTGAATAAAATACCTGAAGATCCAGGCCAGAAAAAATGCAAGAGCAGTCAGAGGTAAATGCTCAAGAATAGGGAAGCAGTGGCCAGCTAAGACATGCAGTGTCCATGGCAGCCAGTAGAATAGAGATGGTAGCTCTGAACTGGGGTCTTGGTGTGGATACAACATTGACGGTCCCCCCTCCCCCGCCCTGCTAAAGTTTTCTTTTTGATGGGGTTAAATTCACGAAGTCTGGGGCAGGAAAAAGATCAAACATGAAATTTCTCATCCTCCATAAAAAAGGAGTATTCCTTCCAAGATTGCAGGTCAGGGTGTGCTTCCTGGAGGAGGTGACATTTGAGCTATGATCTGAGGGATGAATAGGCACCAAGCAAGCCAAAGTGGGTGGTGGAAGAGCTTGCCGGGCAGAGGGAGTGCAAAGGCTTTTGGTGGGAAGAAGCCTGAACTATTTGATGAATCTGAATAAAAATAAAAATATGGGGCTGGGGGTGGGAGGGCAGAGCAGGTGAGGGGTGGAGGTGGTGAGAGGTACCAGATGAGGTCAGAAGGATTGCCTGGGTCACAGTTATGGGCCCAGGCTTCATCTTTAGAGCAAGGGGAGCCCGGGAGGGATTTATCGAAAGGGTGGTAACTCTGGAAGCAGAGACTCTCCAGGCTGTGGGAAGGGGTAGTGAGCAAGGTGGGAGGAGGAGTAGATTAAGGAACAGGACCTGAGAGGTGATCAGTCCCACTTCATGTGAGCACCTGAGGGTGTGCTTGCTATTGAAGGGAGCAGAGTGTTTTTGTTTCTGTTGCTGTTTTCTTTGTGTGAAAACCAGCTACTTACATCAGGTGGTCTGTCCAAGTGTGTGTGGGGACTGATGGAGGAAATCAGTTACTTATTTGGGTTTGTTGATCTGCCCCTTCATAGGGTGTGGGAGGATGACTTCCCTGGCGGACTCCATGGGATGGAATCCTCCAGGTTGGTCTTAGCCCAAGAGAGCCTGTCCTGCAGGCTGTTTCAGGGTGGAGGTGTCCAGGAAGGGATCAGGAGCCGGGTTTCAAACTGCTCATGCCTGGAGCCCACACCCCTCTGACTTAGGGACAAGGGTGGGTGTGGGATTCCTACCAGCTTCTCCCCCTGACTTCCCCAACACACCAGTTTCCAAGGAGGTATCAGACCTCAAAGAACTCCTTTCACCTGGTCCTGTCTCCACTGCATGGGGTAGAAACTTTCTGAAGCTCCTGACATGACGACCACTCCCCATCTATATCCTCTTAGCCACTGGTGAGTGGAGGTGGTAGAAAGCCATGCTCACATCAAGAATTATGAACATAAAAATATTTCTCTTGAATCCTACCTCTAAATAGCCTCTCCTAAAAGGTAAACCAGCTCACCCTGCTCAAAACAAGAAACAAGAATGCCTGCTCTTTTCTTCACTGGGTGATTTTTTTTTAAATGTTTGGTACTTTTTTGGAGGAAAATGCTGTACCTGTGTAGATTCGCAGTTCTTTTGTGAGCTTGCTCATTATGAATCAGATTTCTTCTTTCATCAGTGTCTGCTCAGGTCACAAAGGGTTAATGGAAAATGGCCTTATCCCCCTGCAGGGGAGCCCTGCCTTAGAGATACGACTAATTGTACCAGCTCTGGGAGATCTCTGAGCTCATTTCAAGGTAGATCAGAGATGATTTTTGAAAATGTACTCATTGCTGGGTGGCGTTTGTGGGAGAAGCGAGGGGAGGGGAATGGTGCTCCCTCAGGACTAATTGGTTGTTTGTGTGCAATGAGAAAAACAGCTCTTGGAATCTGTTCTGTTGTAAGGTTTTTATTTTTTATTCTGTAGCCAAGACTTGTTATAACTAGAAAATTCAATAAATTAATGGACTCTGCAAATCAATAAAATAATTAGTAGGTCACTTCTGGGTGAAAAGAATTTTTTAAATTGAAGTTAATATGACTGACTATAGGGGTCAGGGAGGTGACAGATGGAGGCCAGCCAGGTCAGAGAAGTGATAGGTAGAGGTGAGGCTGAGGAGAATTGAAAGGCAAGCCCTCCCCACTTCCCTCCTCCCCCCACCCCCAAGGGGATGCTGCCATTCACCTCATTTGAGGGCTCACGGTTGCCATGTGGGAATGTGGGCTCAGTGTTGCCTCATCTTCTGTTTTTTTTTTAAAAGAAGCTGAACATCTGGATTTTTACATGGAATTAGTTGGCAGCTAAATTCAAAATACCTCTGCAAGGTCACATACGACATAGATGGTATAGCCCACCTGTTTGTAACCTTGGGTCTAGATTGTGAAGAAATCCTTTTATTTCAGTAATTTACATTTACTTGGGGCCCTCACGAAAAGAGGGAAGATTAAATGTTGGATCCCACAACCTTCGGGCTTTGCTTCTCTTTTCTTTTTTTTTTAAAGATTTTATTTATTTATTTGACAGAGAGAGACACAGCGAGAGCGGGAACACAAGCAGGGGGAGCGGGAGAGGGAGAAGCAGGCTTCCCACTGAGCAGGGAACCTGATGCGGGACTCGATCCCAGGACCCCGGGATCATGACCTGAGCCGAAGGCAGACGCTTAACCGACTGAGCCACCCAAGCACCCCTAGTAGACATATTTTTTAAAAGTAAAAAGAAACTGGTTATATTAACTTTAATAATATATTTTATTTAACCTAGCATATCCAAAATGTTATCACTTCAACATGTAATCAGTATTTTAAAATTATTAATGAGATATTTTACATTCTTTCTTCCATACTCGGTCTTCAAAATCGAATGGCTCTTCTGCACCTATAGCACATCTAAATATAGACACTGAATTTTCATCAGAAATAGCTGATCTGTATTTAGATTCCATAAATTCACAGGTGAAAAAGTAGATTCATATACCCCAGTTGTTCCAAAACATACTTAAAAGCTTTCCGGTCACTGAACAGGGTAATGGTTTTTAATTTACGTTTAAACTAATTAAAATTAAATTTAAAACTCACTTCCTCAGTTTCACTGGTCACAGTTCAGGCGCAAGATAGCCACACGGGGCTAGCAGCTACCGTGATTGATCCTCACAAGGACAGGCATGCACTGCCCTGTGCCTTCCCTCTTCCCACTGACTGGGAGACGGTAACAGCTGGAAGTCCAACTTGGACCAGAGATGGAAGCCGCGTGTTCGTGTTGGCAAAACCACCCCTCCCCACCTGTAGACAGTTATGTGAGAAAGAAAGAAACTTCCATTCTATTGGAGCCTCTGTCTTTTTAGGTCCCCTTTGTTACGACAGCTGAGCCTCTACCCTCATACAACCACAGGAGAATTTCCAGTACCTCCCCGTCCTAGTTTCACTTCTAAAAACATTTATTATTATTAATAATGCCATCAGTACCAGTATG